>NC_054485.1:20815395-20847895 GCF_017639515.1 Carcharodon carcharias | reverse complement strand
CACTCATGCAGACAGATACAAAGACACAAATACGGAGAAACAATCACACACACACCTAAAAACAGACACACAAACACACACCGAGAAAAACACACAACACACATCCAGAAACACGCACACACAGACCCAGAAACACACACAGACTCAAAAACACACACTCAAATACGCACCCAGAAACACACACACAAACACGCCAAGGAACAAACACACAGACCAAGAAACACACACACACAACCAGAAACACACACACACCCAGAAACACACACACACACACACTGACACAGCCAGAAGCACACACACACACACACACACACACACACAGACACACACACAGGAACCCAACCACTGACACACACCCAGAAACACACAGACACACCGAGATACAAACACACCCCCATTAATAAACACAGACACCCAGAAACTCACACGCACAACCAGAAACACACATACACACCCAGAAACAAACCCACCCACACACAGAAACACACACACATACACACACACAGTACACACTCAGAAACACTCACACACAGCCAGAAACACACACAACCACCGCCAGAAACACAAACACCCCCAGACACAGAAACACCCAGACACACACACACACACACAAATCCAGAAACATACACAAAAACACGGAGAAACACATACAAACACACCCAGAAACAAAGACACAAATACGGAGAAGCAATCACACAGACACCCAGAAACACACACATAAACACACCCCCAGAAAAAAAAGACAACACACACCCAGAAAGACGCACACACGCACCCAGAAACACACACACACACCCAGAAACACACACACAAACACACACCAAGGAACAATCACACACACGCAGAAACACACACACACAACCAGAAACACACACTCACACACCCAGAAACACACACACACACACACACACACACACACACACACAGCCAGAAGCACACACACACACAGGAACCCACCCACAGACACACACCCAGAAACACACAAACAAACACAGACTGAGAAACACACACACAAACACACACCAAGGAACAATCACCCACACGCAGAAACACACACAACCACACCCAGAAACAACCCACCCAGACAAATACACACACACACACACCAAGAAACACACACACAGACACAAACACACACACACACACACACACACACATACACACTCAGAAACACACACACAGCCACGAACACACACAACCACACCCAGAAACATACACACCCCCAGACACATACACGTACACACACAGAAACACGTACACAAACCCAGGAACATTAACACAAACATGGAGAAACACATACACACACACACACACAAAAAAAAACACACAATCACAGAAACAAACACACACCCAGAAACACCCACACACCAGAATCACACACACACAATCAGAAACACACATACACACACAGAAACAAACAAACACACACACACAGACACCGAGAATCACAGACACAAACATACACCCAGAGACACACACACACACCCAGAAAAACACACACACTACGACAAACATACTTACACACCCAGAAACAAAACAGTCACACATACACAGAAACACACTCACGCAGATAGATACAAAGACACAAATACGGAGAAACAATCACACACACACCCAAAAACAGACACACAAACACACACCGAGAAAAACACACAACACACATCCAGAAACACGCACACACAGACCCAGAAACACACACAGACTCAAAAACACACACTCAAATACGCACCCAGAAACACACACACAAACACGCCAAGGAACAAACACACAGACCAAGAAACACACACACACAACCAGAAACACACACACACCCAGAAACACACACACACACACACTGACACAGCCAGAAGCACACACACACACACGCACACACACACACAGACACACACACAGGAACCCAACCACTGACACACACCCAGAAACACACAGACACACCGAGATACAAACACACCCCCATTAATAAACACAGACACCCAGAAACTCACACGCACAACCAGAAACACACATACACACCCAGAAACAAACCCACCCACACACAGAAACACACACACATACACACACACAGTACACACTCAGAAACACTCACACACAGCCAGAAACACACACAACCACCGCCAGAAACACAAACACCCCCAGACACAGAAACACCCAGACACACACACACACACACACAAATCCAGAAACATACACAAAAACACGGAGAAACACATACAAACACACCCAGAAACAAAGACACAAATACGGAGAAGCAATCACACAGACACCCAGAAACACACACATAAACACACCCCCAGAAAAAAAAGACAACACACACCCAGAAAGACGCACACACGCACCCAGAAACACACACACACACCCAGAAACACACACACAAACACACACCAAGGAACAATCACACACACGCAGAAACACACACACACAACCAGAAACACACACTCACACACCCAGAAACACACACACACACACACACACACACACACAGCCAGAAGCACACACACACACAGGAACCCACCCACAGACACACACCCAGAAACACACAAACAAACACAGACTGAGAAACACACACACAAACACACACCAAGGAACAATCACCCACACGCAGAAACACACACAACCACACCCAGAAACAACCCACCCAGACAAATACACACACACACACACCAAGAAACACACACACAGACACAAACACACACACACACACACACACACACATACACACTCAGAAACACACACACAGCCACGAACACACACAACCACACCCAGAAACATACACACCCCCAGACACATACACGTACACACACAGAAACACGTACACAAACCCAGGAACATTAACACAAACACGGAGAAACACATACACACACACACACACACGAAAAAAACACACACAATCACAGAAACAAACATACACCCAGAAACACCCACACACCAGAATCACACACACACAATCAGAAACACACATACACACACAGAAACAAACAAACACACACACACACAGACACCGAGAATCACAGACACAAACATACACCCAGAGACACACACACACACCCAGAAAAACACACACACTACGAGAAACACACTTACACACCCAGAAACAAACACAGTCACACATACACAGAAACACACACACACAGACAGATACAAAGACACAAATACGGAGAAACAATCACACACACACCCAAAAACAGAAACACAAACACACACCGAGAAAAACATACAACACACATCCAGGAAAACGCACACACAGACCCAGAAACACACACAGACTCAAAAACACACACACAAATACGCACCCAGAAACACACACACAAACACGCCAAGGAACAAACACACACACCAAGAAACACACACACACAACCAGAAACACACACACACCCAGAAACACAGACACACACACATTGACACAGCCAGAAGCACACACACACACACACACACACACACACACACACACACACACACACAGACACACACACAGGAACCCAACCACTGACACACACCCAGAAACACACAGACACACCGAGATACAAACACACCCCCATTAATAAACACAGACACCCAGAAACTCACACGCACAACCAGAAACACACATACACACCCAGAAACAAACCCACCCACACACAGAAACACAAACACATACACACACAAAGTACACACACAGAAACACTCACACACAGCCAGAAACACACACAACCACCGCCAGAAACACAAACACCCCCAGACACAGAAACACCCAGACACACACACACACACACAAATCCAGAAACATACACAAAAACACGGAGAAACACATACAAACACACCCAGAAACAAAGACACAAATACGGAGAAGCAATCACACAGACACCCAGAAACACACACATAAACACACCCCCAGAAAAAAAAGACAACACACACCCAGAAAGACGCACACACGCACCCAGAAACACACACACACACCCAGAAACACACACACAAACACACACCAAGGAACAATCACACACACGCAGAAACACACACACACAACCAGAAACACACACTCACACACCCAGAAACACACACACACACACACACACACACACACACACACACAGCCAGAAGCACACACACACACAGGAACCCACCCACAGACACACACCCAGAAACACACAAACAAACACAGACTGAGAAACACACACACAAACACACACCAAGGAACAATCACCCACACGCAGAAACACACACAACCACACCCAGAAACAACCCACCCAGACAAATACACACACACACACACCAAGAAACACGCACACAGACACAAACACACACACACACACACACACACACATACACACTCAGAAACACACACACAGCCACGAACACACACAACCACACCCAGAAACATACACACCCCCAGACACATACACGTACACACACAGAAACACGTACACAAACCCAGGAACATTAACACAAACACGGAGAAACACATACACACACACACACACACGAAAAAAACACACACAATCACAGAAACAAACATACACCCAGAAACACCCACACACCAGAATCACACACACACAATCAGAAACACACATACACACACAGAAACAAACAAACACACACACACACAGACACCGAGAATCACAGACACAAACATACACCCAGAGACACACACACACACCCAGAAAAACACACACACTACGAGAAACACACTTACACACCCAGAAACAAACACAGTCACACATACACAGAAACACACACACACAGACAGATACAAAGACACAAATACGGAGAAACAATCACACACACACCCAAAAACAGACACACAAACACACACCGAGAAAAACATACAACACACATCCAGAAAAACGCACACACAGACCCAGAAACACACACACACCCAGAAACACAGACACACACACATTGACACAGCCAGAAGCACACACACACACACACACACACACACACACACACACAGACACACACACAGGAACCCAACCACTGACACACACCCAGAAACACACAGACACACCGAGATACAAACACACCCCCATTAATAAACACAGACACCCAGAAACTCACACGCACAACCAGAAACACACATACACAACCAGAAACAAACCCACCCACACACAGAAACACAAACACATACACACACAAAGTACACACACAGAAACACTCACACACAGCCAGAAACACACACAACCACCCCCAGAAACACACACATCCCCAGACACACAGACACACACACACACACATTCAAATCCAGAAACATACACAAAAACACGGAGAAACACATACACACACACACACACCCAGAAACAGAAACGCACACACACACCAATTAAAAACACACAAACCCAGAAATGCACACACAAATATGGAGAAACACACACACACAAATACACACACAGACACAGAAACACACAACCAGAGAAACACACAACACACACCCAGAAACACTCACACACACAGCAGAAACACACACACACAACCAGAAACACACATACACACACAGAAACACACAAACACACCCACACACACACACACACATGCACACACACACACACACAGGGAATCACAGACACAAACACACACCCAGAAACACAGACACAAAAACGTCAAGGAACAAACACACACACCAAGAAAAACACACACACAACCAGAAACACACACACACAAACCGAGAAACACACACACACACACACACTTACACAGCCAGAGCACACACACACACAGGATCCCACCCACAGACACACACCCAGAAACACACAGACACACCGAGAAACTAAAAACACTCCCAAAAACAAACACATAAACCCAGAAACTCACAAACACAACCAGAAACTCGCATACAAACACAGAAACACACCCACCCACACACAGAAACAAACACATATACACACACATGCACACTCAGAAACACTCACACAAAGCCAGAAACACACACAAACACCCCCAGAAACACACCCCCCCAGACACACAGACACACACACACACAGAAACACACACACAAATCGAGAAACATACACACAAACACGGAGAAACACATACACACACACCAAAAATAAAACACACACACAGAAACAAACACACACAACCAGAAACACACATACACACCCAGAAACACACACACCCAGCCACAAAAACACACACACACCGAAACAGAAACACACACCCGCCCAGAAACACTCAAACACTCTCCTGCCCTGAAGCACACACACACACACACATACAGAAACAGAAACACAGACAACCACCCCCAGAAACACCCCCCCCCACACACACATACACACAAACACATACACACACACACACACACAGAAACACAAACACAAACAGAGAAACATACACACAATCATGGAGAAACACATACGCACACACCAAAAAGCACACACACACCCAGAAACATCCAGAAACGTAAACACACACCACCATCCAGACACATAAACACACACACACAACCAGAAACACACACACACAGAAACACACGCACACACACACACACACACAAGCACACGCACGCCAAGAAACACACACACACACAAACACACACACACACACAAATACACACTCAGAAAAACACACAGCCACACCCAGAAACATACACACCCCCAGGCACATACACGCACACACTCAGAAACACATACACAAACCCAGAAACATTAACACAAACATGGAGAAACACATACACACACACCAAAATACACACACACTCACAGAAAAAAACACACACCCAGAAACACACACACACCAGAATCACACACACATAATAAGAAACACACATACACACACAGAAACACAAACACATTCACACACACACACACACAGAAACACAAACACAAACAGAGAAACATACACACAATCATGGAGAAACACATTCACACACACCAAAAAGCACACACACACCCAGAAACAAACACACACCCAGAAACATCCAGAAACGTAAACACACACCACCATCCAGACACATAAACACACACACAACCAGAAACACACACACACAGAAACACACGCACACACACACACACAAACACACACAAACACATGCACGCCAAGAAACACACACACACACACACAAATACACACACACACACACACACACACATACACACACACACAAATACGCACTCAGAAACACACATACACAGCCACACCCAGAAACATACACACCCCCAGGCACATGCACGCACACACTCAGAAACACATACACAAACGCAGAAACATTAACACAAACACGGAGAAACACATACACACACACACGCACACCAAAATACACACACACTCACAGAAACAAACACACACCCAGAAATACACACACACCAGAATCACACACACACACAATCAGAAACACACATACACACACAGAAACACACAAACACACACACACAGACACCGAGAATCACAGACACAAACATACACCCAGAAACACACACACACCCAGACACACAGACACACACACGCACCCACACATATCCAGAAACATTCACAAAAACACGGAGAAACACATACACACACACCCAGAAACAGACACGCACACACACACCAATTTAAAACACACACACCTAGAAACACACACACACACACACACACACACACACACCAGAAACAAACACACACACCCAGAAAGACACACACACACACACACACAGAAACGCACATACATACACACACGCAGAAACACACACAAACATTGAAACACACACTCAAATACGGAGAAGCACACACACACATACACACACACACAGACACAGAAACACACAACCAGAGAAACACACAACACAGACCCAGAAACACGCACACACACAGCAGAAACTCACACACACAACCAGAAACACACATACACAAACAGAAAAACACAAACACACAAACACACACACACACACACGCACACACACACACACACACCGAGAATCACGGACACAAACACACACCCAGAAACACAGACACAAAAACGCCAAGGAACAAACACACACACCAAGAAAAACACACACACAACCAGAAACACACACACACACAAACACCTAGAAACACACACACACACACACACACTGACAAAGCCAGAAGCACACACACACATACACACACACAGGAACCCACCCAAAGACACACACCCAGAAACACACAGACACACCGAGAAACAAACACACCCCCAGAAATAAACACAGACACCCAGAAACTCACACACACAACCAGAAACACACATACAAAACCAGAAACACACCCACACACACACAGAAACAAACACATATACACACAGAAACACTTACACACAGCCAGAAACACACACAACCACCCCCAGAAACACACACAACCCAGACACAAAGACACACACACACACACACACACAGAAACACACACACAAATCGAGAAACATACACACAAACACGGAAAAACACATACAAACACACCAAAAAAAAAAACACACACACATAGAAAAAAACACACACAACCAGAAACACACATACACACCCAGAAACACACACACCCAGCAACAATCACACACACACACACACAAACAGAAACACACACCCGCCCAGAAACACTCAAACACAATCCTGCCCTGAAGCACACACACACACACACACACACACATACAGAGTCAGAAACACACACAACCACCCCCAGAAACACACCCCACCCACACACATACACACACCCCCACACACACACATACACACACACACAGAAACACACACACAAACACAGAAACATACACACAATCATGGAGAAACACATACACACACACCAAAAAGCACTCACACATCCAGAAACAAACACACACCCAGAAACATCCAGAAACGTAAAGACACACCACCATCCAGACTCATAAACACACACACACAACCAGAAACACACACACACACAGAAACACAGGCACACACACACACACTCACACGCACACCAAGAAACACACACACAGACACAAACACACACACACACACACACACATACACACTCAGAAACACACACACACAGCCACGAACAGACACAACCACACCCAGAAACATACACACCCCCAGACACATAAACACACACACACAGAAACACATACACAAACCCAGAAACATTAACACAAACACAGAGAAACACATACACACACACACACACACCAAAAAACACACACACTCACAGAAACAAACACACCCAGAAACACACACACACCAGAATCACACACACACAATCAGAAACACACATACACACACAGAAACACACAAACACACACACACAGACAACGAGAATCACAGACACAAACATACACCCAGAAACACAAACACACCCAGAAAAACACACACACTACCAGAAACACACTTACACATCCAGAAACCAACACAGTCACAAATACACATAAACACACACACACGCACACACACCCAGAAAAGAAACACAACACAGACCCAGAAAGAGGCACACACGCACCCAGAAACACACACAACACCCCCAGAAACACACACACCCCCAGACACACAGACACACACACACACACACAAATCCAGAAACATACGCAAAAAGACGGAGAAACACATACACACACACCCAGAAACAGACACGCACACACACACCAATTAAAAACACACACACCCAGAAACACACACACACACACACACACACACCAGAAACGCACACACACTCCCAGAAACACACACACACACCCAGAAACACACATACATACACACACGCAGAAACACACACAAACCCAGAAACACACACACAAATACAGAGACGCACACACACACATACACACACAGACACAGAAACACACAACCAGAGAAACACACAACATAGACCCAGAAACACGCACACACACAGCAGAAACTCACACACACATCCAGAAACACACATACACACACAGAAACACACAAACACACCCCCACACACAGAAACACACACACACACACACCGAGAATCACAGACACAAACACACACCAAGAAACACAGACACAAAAACGCCAAGGAACAAACACACACACCAAGAAAAACACACACACAAACAGAAACACACACACACATACCTAGAAACACACACACACACACACACACACTGACAAAGCCAGAAGCACAAACACACACATACACACACACAGGAACCCACACAAAGACACACACTCAGAAACACACAGACACACCGAGAAACAAACACACCCCCAGAAATAAACACAGACACTCAGAAATTCACACACACAACCAGAAACACTCATACAATCCCAGAAACAGACCCACCCAAACACAGAAACAAACACATATACACACACATGCACACTCAGAAACACACACAACCACCCCCAGAAACACACACAACCCCAGACACAAAGACACACACACACACACACACACACACACAGAAACACACACACAAATCGAGAAACATACACACAAACACGGAGAAACACATAAAAACACACCAAAAAAACACACACACAGAAACAAACACACACAACCAGAAACACACATACACACCCAGAAACACACACACCCAGCCACAAACACACACACACACCGAAACAGAAACACACACCCGCCCGGAAACACTCAAACACACTCCTGCCCTGAAGCACACACAAAGACACACACACACACACACATATACAGAAACAGAAACACACACAACCACCCCCAGAAACACACCCCCCCACACACATACACACAAACACATACACACACACACACACACACACACACACAGAAACACAAACACAGAGAAACATACACACAATCATGGAGAAACACATACACACACACCAAAAAGCACACACACACCCAGAAACAAACACACACCCAGAAACGTAAACACATACCACAATCCAGACACATAAACACACACACACAACCAGAAACACACACACACAGAAACACACGCACACACACACACCCACACACATACAGAAACAGAAACACACACAACCAGCCCCAGAAACACACCTCCCCCCACACACATACACACAAACACACATACACACACACACACACACACACACAAACCCAGAAACATACACACAATCATGGAGAAACACATACACACACACCAAAAAGCACACACACACCCAGAAAAAAACACACACCCAGAAACGTAAAGACACACCACCATCCAGACACATAAACATACACACAAAACCAGAAACACACACACACACAGAAACACGTACACAAACCCAGGAACATTAACACAAACACGGAGAAACACATACACACACACACACACGAAAAAAACACACACAATCACAGAAACAAACATACACCCAGAAACACCCACACACCAGAATCACACACACACAATCAGAAAAACACATACACACACAGAAACAAACAAACACACACACACAGACACCGAGAATCACAGGCACAAACATACACCCAGAGACACACACACACACACAGAAAAACACACACACTACGAGAAGCACACTTACACACCCAGAAACAAACACAGTCACACATACACAGAAACACACACACGCAGACAGATACAAAGACACAAATACGGAGAAACAATCACACACACACCCAAAAACAGACACACAAACACACACCGAGAAAAACACAACACACATCCGGAAACACGCACACACAGACCCAGAAACACACACAGACTCAAAAACACACACACAAATACGCACCCAGAAACACACACACAAACACAACAAGGAACAAACACACACACCAAGAAACACACACACACAACCAGAAACACACACACACCCAGAAACACACACACACACACACTGACACAGCCAGAAGCACACACACACACACACACACACACACACACACACACACAGACACACACACAGGAACCCAACCACTGACACACACCCAGAAACACACAGACACACCGAGATACAAACACACCCCCATTAATAAACACAGACACCCAGAAACTCACACGCACAACCAGAAACACACATACACACCCAGAAACAAACCCACCCACACACAGAAACACAAATACATACACACACAAAGTACACACACAGAAACACTCGCACACACCCAGAAACACACACATACACCCAGAAACACACATACATACACACACACACGCAGAAACACACACAAACCCAGAAATACACACACAAATATGGAGAAACACATACACACAAATACACTCACAGACACAGAAACACACATCCAGAGAAACACACAACACAAACCCAGAAACACTCACACACACAGCAGAAACACACACACACAAACAGAAACACACAAACACACCCACACACACACACACACGCACACACACACACACACCGAGAATCACAGACACAAACACACACCCATAAACACAGACACAAAAACGCCAAGGAACAAACACACACACCAAGAAAAACACACACACAAACAGAAACACACACACAGACACCTAGAAAACACACACACACACACTGACAAAGCCAGAAGCACACACACACACATACACACACACAGGAACCCACCCAAAGACACACACCCAGAAACACACAGACACACCAAGAAACAAACACACCCCCAGAAATAAACAGAGACACCCAGAAACTCACACACACAACCAGAAACACACATACAAAGCCAGAAACACACCCACCCACACACAGAAACAAACACATATACACACACAGAAACACTCACACACAGCCAGAAACACACACAACCACCCCCGGAAACACACACAACCCCAGACACAAAGACATACACACACACAGAAACACACACACAAATCGAGAAACATACACACAAACACGGAGAAACACATACAAACACACCAAAAAAAACACACATACACAGAAACAAACACACACAACCAGAAACACACATACACACCCAGAAACACACACACCCAGCAACAAACACACACACACACCCAAACAGAAACACACACCCGCCCAGAAACACTCAAACACAATCCTGCCCTGAAGCACACACACACACACACACACACATACAGAGTCAGAAACACACACAACCACCCCCAGAAAAACACCCCACCCACACACATACGCACACACGCACACAAACACACACACACACACACAGAAACACACACACAAACACAGAAACATACACACAATCATGGAGAAACACATACACACACACCAAAAAGCACACACACACCCAGAAACAAACACACACCCAGAAACATCCAGAAACGTAAAGACACACCACCATCCAGACACATAAAAACACATACACAACCAGAAACACACACACACACAGAAACACACGCACACACAGAAACACACACACACACACACTCACACGCACACCAAGAAACACACACACAGACACAAACACACACACACACACACACACACACATACACACTCAGAAACACACACACACACAGCCACTAACACACACAACCACACCCAGAAACATACACACCCCCAGACACATACACGCACACACACAGAAACACATACACAAACCCAGAAACATTAACACGAACACAGAGAAACACATACACACACATACACACACCAAAAAACACACACACTCACAGAAACAAACACACCCAGAAACACACACACACCAGAATCACACACACACAATCAGAAACACACATACACACACAGAAACACACAAACACACACACACAGACAACGAGAATCACGGACACAAACATACACCCAGAAACACAAACACACCCAGAAAAACACACACACTACCAGAAACACACTTACACACCCAGAAACAAACACAGTCACAAATACACATAAACACACACACACACGCACACACACCCAAAAAAAAAACACAACACAGACCCAGAAAGAGGCACACACGCACCCAGAAACACACACAACCACCCCCAGAAACACACACACCCCAGACACACAGACACACACACACACACACACACACACAAATCCAGAAACATACGCAAAAAGACGGAGAAACACATACACACACATCCAGAAACAGACACGCACACACACACCAATTAAAAACACACACACCCAGAAACACACACACACACCCGGAAAGACACATACATACACACACGCAGAAACACACACAAACCCAGAAACACACACACAAATACGGAGAAGCACACACACACATACACACACGGACACAGAAACACACAACCAGAGAAACACACAACACAAACCCAGAAACACGCACACACACAGCAGCAACTCACACACACAACCAGAAACACACATACACACACAGAAACACACAAACACACACCTCCCCACACACACACAAACGCACACACACCGAAAATCACAGCACAAACACACACCAAGAAACACAGACACAAAAACGCCAAGGAACAAACACACACACCAAGAAAAACACACACAAAAACAGAAACACACACACACACACCTAGAAAAACACACACACACACTGACAAAGCCAGAAGCACACGCACACACATACACACACTGGAACCCACACAAAGACACACACCCAGAAACATACAGACACACCGAGAAACAAACACACCCCCAGAAATAAACACAGACACCCAGAAACTCACACACACAACCAGAAACACTCATACAAACCCAGAAACACACCCACCCACACACAGAAACAAACACATATACACACACATACACACTCAGAAACACTCACACACAGCCTGAAACACACACAACCACCCCCAGAAACACACACAACCCCAGACACAAAGACACACAAACACACACACAGAACCGCACACACAAATCGAGAAACATACACACAAACACGGAGAAACACATACAAACACACCAAAAAAGACACACACACAGAAACAAACACACACAACCAGAAACACACATACACACCCAGAAACACACACACCCAGCAACAAACACACGCACACACCCAAACAGAAACACACACCCGCCCAGAAACACTCAAACACAATCCTGCCCTGAAGCACACACACACACACACACACACACACACACACACACACATACAGAGTCCGAAACACACACAACCACACCCAGAAACACACCCCACCCACACACACACAGAAACACACACACAAACAGAGAAACATACACACAATCATGGAGAAACACATACACACACACCAAAAAGCACACACACCATCCAGACACATAAACACACACACACAACCAGAAACACACACACACAGAAACACACGCACACACGCACACACACACACTCACACGCACACCAAGAAACACACACACAGACACAAACACACACACACACATACACACTCAGAAACACACACACACAGCCACTAACACACACAACCACACCCAGAAACATACACACCCCCAGACACATACACGCACACACACAGAAACAGATTCACAAACCCAGAAACATTAACACAAACACGGAGAAACACATACACACACACACCAAAAAACACACACACTCACAGAAATAAACACACCCAGAAACACACACACACCAGGATCACACACACACATTCAGAAACACAGATACACACACAGAAACACACAAACACACACACACAGACAACGAGAATCACAGACCCAAACATACACCCAGAAACACACACACAAACACACCCCCAGATAAAAAGCACAACACACACCCAGAAAGACGCACACATGCACCCCGAAAAAAACACACACCCAGAAACACACACAAAAACACAGACCCAGAAACTCACACACAAACACACATCAAGGCACAATTACACAAACGCAGAAACACACACACACACACAGAAATACACACACACACACACACACACACACACACACAAACACACACACACAGCCAGAAGCACACACACACACACACAGGAACCCATCCACAGACACACGGCCAGAAACACACACACAAACACAGACTGAGAAAAACACACACAAACACACATCAAGGAACAATCACACACACGCAGAAACACACACACACAACCAGAAACACACATACACACCATGAAACACACACACCCATCCACAAACACACGCACACACCCAAACAGAAACACAAAGCCGGCCAGAAACACTCAAACCCACTCCTGCTCTGAAGCACACACACACACACATACACAGTCAGAAAAACATGCACACAGCCAGAAACACACACAACCACCCCCAGACACATACACACACACACACACACACACACACATACACACCGAAACACACACACAAACCCAGAAGCATACACACAAAAAAGGAGAAACACATACACACACACCAAAAAGCACACACACACCCAGAAACAAACACACACCCAGAAACACACACACACCAGAAACACATATACACACACAGAAACATACAAACACACACCGATAATCACAGACACAAACGTACACCCAGAAAAACACACACACACACACCCAGAAATACACACACACAACCAGAAGCACACACACACACCCAGAAACACACACCCAGAAACATCCAGAAACGTAAACACATACCACCATCCAGAAACATAAACACACACACACACCCAGAAACACACACACACAGAAACACACGCACACACAAACACAAACACACACACGCACACCAAGAAACACACACACAGACACAAACACACACACACACATACACACTCAGAAACACACACACACAGCCACTAACACACACAACCACCCACAGAAACATACACACACCCAGACAAAAACACGCACACACGCAGAAACACATGCACAAACCCAGAAACATACACACAAACACGGAGAAACACATACACACACACACACCAAAAAACACACACACTCACAGAAACAAACACACACACACAGAAACACACACACAAATCGACAAACATGCACACAAACACAGAGAAACGCATACACACACGCACCAAAAAACACACACACACACACAGAAACAAACACACACAACCGGAAACACACACACACACCCAGAAACACACACACACAACCAGAAACACAGTTACACACCCAGAAACAAACACACACACACACACTCAGACCCAAACATACACACAGAAACACATACACACACACACAGACCCAGACACAAACACACAAATACGGAGATACAATCACACACACACCCAGAAACAAAAACACAAACACACATCCAGAAAAACACACAACACACACCCAGCAACATGCACACACATAGCCAGAAACACACACACACCCAGAAACACACATACAAACACACACCCAGAAACACACACACAAACACGCCAAGGAACAAACACACACACCAAGAAACAGACACACACAACCAGAAACACACACACACACACACACACACACCCAGAAAGACACACACACTCTAAAAAAGCCAGAAGCACACACACACAAACACACACAGACAGGAACCCACCCACAGACACACACCCAGAAACACACAGAAAGACCGAGAAACAAACACACCACCATTAATAAACACAGACTCCCAGAAACTCACACACACAACAAGAAACACACATACACACCCAGAAACACACCCATCCACACACAGAAACACACACACATACGGAAACACACACAGACACACACTCACACACACACACACACACACACACACTCAAAAACACACACAGACAGCCAGAAACACAGACAACCACCCCCAGAAACACACACATTCCCAGAAACATACACACACAGAAACACACACACAAGCCCAAAAACATACACACAAACACTGGGAAACACATACACACACACACACACCAAAAAACACACACACACACACCCAGAAACAAACACACACCCAGAAACACACACACACCAGAAACACACACACACTCCCAGAAACACACACACACACACACACACACTGACACAGCCAGAAGCACACACACACAAATACAAACACACAGGAACCCACCCAAATACACGCACCCAGAAACAAACAGAGACATGGAGAAACAAACACAAATCCAGAAATAAACACAGACACACCAGAAACTCACACACACAACCAGAAACACACATACAAACCCAGAAACACACCCACCCACACACAGGAACAAGCACATATACACACACACAAATTCAGAAACATTCACACACAGCCAGAAACAAACACAACCACCCCCAGAAACACACACACCCCCAGACACACAGACAAAAACACACACACACACACACAGAAACACACACACAAATCGAGAAACATACACACAAACACGGAGAAACGCATACACACACGCACCAAAAAACACACACACACAGAAACAAAGACACACAACCAGAAACACACACACACACCCAGAAACACACACACACAACCAGAAACACAGTTACACACCCAGAAACAAACACACACACACACACTCAGACCCAAACATACACACAGAAACACATACACACGCACACAGACGCAGACACAAACACACAAATATGGAGATACAATCACACACACACCCAGAAACACAAACACAAACACACATCCAGAAAAACACACAACACACACCCAGCAACACGCAAACACATAGCCAGAAACACACACACACCCAGAAACACACACACCAACACACACCCAGAAACACACACACAAACACGCCAAGGAACAAACACACACACCAAGAAACACACACACACAACCAGAAACACACACACACACACACACCCAGAAACACACACACACACACACACTAAAAAAGCCAGAAGCACACACACACACACACACACACACACACACAGGAAGCCACCCACAGACACACACCCAGAAACACACAGAAACAACGAGAAACAAACAAACCCCCATTAATAAACACAGACACCCAGAAACTCACACACACAACAAGAAACATACATACACACCCAGAAACACACCCATCCACACACAGAAACACACACACATACACACACATACACTCAGAAAAACTCACATACAGCCAGAAACACACACAACCACCCCCAGAAACACACACACCCACAGACACACAGACAAACAGAAACACACACACACACAGAAATACTCAGACAAATCCAGATACATACACAAAAACACGGAGAAACACATACACACACACCCAGAAACAGACACGCACACACACACACACCAAAACACACACACACACACAGACACACCCAGAAACACACACACACACACACACACACACATACACACACCAGAAACACAAACACACACCCAGAAACACACACACACACACCCAGAAACACATATACTCACACACACACACGCAGAAACACACACAAACTCAGAAACACACACTCAAATACGGAGAAACACACACAAACATACACACACAGAGACAGAAACACACAACCAGAGAAACACACAACACAGACCCAGAAACACGCACACACACACCCAGAAACACACAAACACACACCAAGAAACACACACACAAACACAAACCTAGAAACACACACACAAACACACAACCAGAAACACACACCCAGGAACACACAAACAAACACACAACCAGAAACACATGCACTCACACCCAGAAAAACACAGAAGCACACACATCCTGAAATACACACACACACCCACCCAGAAACATACACACACCCAGAAACACACACACACACGTGCATCCAGAAACATAAACACACACCACCATACAGAAACATTAACACACACACACACACACCCAGAAACACACACACACACAGAAACACACGCCCACACACACACACATGCCACCCAAAAACACACACACACCCAGAAACACACACACAAATGCATCTAGAAACGTAAACACACACCACCATCCATAAACATAAACACACACTCACACACACAGACACATATTCAGAAACACACACACACAAACACACACAACCACCCCCAGACACACACAAACCCAGACACATACACACAGAGAAACACACACACAAACAAAGAAACATACACACAAACACGGAGAAGCACATACACACACACACCAAAAAACACACACAAACCCAGAAACAAACACACACCCAGAAACACACACACACCAGAAACACACTCACACAACCAGAAACACACATACACACCCAGAAACACATACACATACATACACGCCAAGGAACAAACGCACACACCAAGAAAAACACACACACAATCAGAAACACACACACACACACACACACCCAGAAACACACACACAAACACAATGACACAGCCAGAAACACACACACACACATACACACACAAAGCAACCCACCCAAAGACACACACCCAGAAACACACAGACACACAGAAACACACACAGACACACACTCACACACACACACACACACACACACACTCAGAAACAAACAAACACTAACACACACAACCACCCCAAGACATACACAAACCCAGACACATACACACACAGAAACACACACAAAAACAAAGAAACATACACACAAACACGGAGAAACACACACACACCAAAAAACACACACACACCCAGAAACAAACACACACCCAGAAACACACACACACCAGAAACACACACACACAACCAGAAACACACATACACACCCGGAAACACACACATCCAGCCACAAACACATGCACACACCCAAACAGAATCACACACTCGCCCAGAAACACTCAAACACACTCCTGCACTGAAGCACACACACACAAACACACATACAGAGTCAGAAGCACACGCACACAGCCAGAAACACACACCCCCAGACACATACACATACACACACACACAAACACACACACACACACACACACACGCACACACAGAAACACACACACAAACACAGAAACATACACACAATCATGGAGAAATACATATGCACATACCAAAAAGCACACACACACCCAGAAACAAACACACACCCAGAAAATTCCAGAAAGTAAATACACACCACCATCCAGAAACATAAACACCCACACACAATCAGAAACACACACACACAGAAACACACGCAAAAACACACACACACACACACACACACACCAGGAACACAAACACACACCCAGAAACACACACATACGTGCATCCAGAAACGTAAACACCCACCACCATCCATAAACATAAACAAACACACAAACACAGAGAAACACACACACACACAGAAACACAGACAGACAGACAGACACACACACACACACACACACACACACTCAGAAACACACAAACACAAGCACACACAACCACCCCAAGACACACACAAACCCAGACACATACACACACAGAAACACACACACAAACAAAGAAACATACACACAAACACGGAGAAACACACACACACACACACACGCCAAAAAACACACACACACCCAGAAACAAACACACACCCAGAAACACACACACACACCAGAAACACACACACACAACCAGAAACAAACATACACACCCAGAAACACATACACATACACGCCAAGGAACAAACACACTCACCAAGAAAAACACACACACAATCAGAAACACACACACACACACAATCACCCAGAAACACACACACACACACACACTGACACAGCCAGAAACATACACACACACATACACACACAAAGGAACCCACCCAAAGACACACATCCAGAAACACACAGACTCACCGAGAAACAAACACAACCCCAGAAATAAACACAGACACCCAGAAACTCACACACACAACCAGAAATTCACATACAAACCCAGAAATACACACACCCACACACAGAAACAAATACACATACACACACACACACACACACACACACACACACAGAAACACTCACACGCAGGCAGAAACACACACAACCACCCCCAAAAACACACACACCCCCAGACACAAAGACACACACACACACGCAGAAACACACACACAAATCGAGAAACATACACACAAACACGGAGAAACACATACACACACACCAAAAAACACACACACACACAGAAACAAACACACACAACCAGAAACACACATACACACCCGGAAACACACACATCCAGCCACAAACACATGCACACACCCAAACAGAATCACACACTCGCCCAGAAACACTCAAACACACTCCTGCCCTGAAGCACACACACACACACACACACATACAGAGTCAGAAGCACACACACACAGCCAGAAACACACACAACCACACCCAGAAACACACACACCTAGAGACATACACATGCACAAACACAAACACACACACACACATGCACACACAGAAAAACACACACAAACCCAGAAACATACACACAATCATGGCGAAATACATACACACATACCAAAAAGCACACACACACCCAGAAACAAACACACACCAAGAAACATCCAGAAACTAAACACACACCACCATCCAGAAACACAAACATCCACACACAATCAGAAATACACACGAACAGAAACACACGCACAAACACACACACACACACCAGGAACACAGACACACACCCAGAAACACACACACACGTGCATCCAGAAACGTAAACACCCACCACCATCCATAAACATAAACACACACACAAACACAGAAAAACACACACACACACAGAAACACACACAGAAACTCACTCACACACACACACACACACACACACACTCAGAAACACACAAACACAAACACACACAACCATCCCAAGACACATACAAACCCAGACACATACACACACAGAAACACACACACAAACAAAGAAACATACACACAAACACGGAGAAACACACACAGACACACCAAAAAACACACACACACCCCAGAAACAAACACACACCCAGAAACACACACACACAACCAGAAACACACATACACACCCAGAAACACATACACATACACGCCAAGGAACAAACACACACACCAAGAAAAACACACACACAATCAGAAACACACACACACACACACACACCCAGAAACACACACACAAACACACTGACACAGCCAGAAACATACACACACACATACACACACACAGGAACACACACAAAGACACACACTCAGAAACACACAGACACACCGAGAAACAAACACAACCCCAGAAATAAACACAGAACCCCAGAAACTCACACAAACAACCAGAAACACACATAAACACAGAAATAAACCCACCCACCCACAGAAACAAATACACACACACACACACACACACACAGAAACACTCACACACAGCCAGAAACACACACAACCACCGCCAGAAACACACACACCCCCAGACACACAGACACAAACACACACACACACACACACACACACACACAGAAATACACACACAAATCGAGAAACATACACACAAACACGGAGAAACACATACACACACACCAAAAAACACACACACACAGAAACAAACACACACAACCAGAAACACACATACACACCTGGAAACACACACATCCAGCCACAAACACATGCACACACCCAAACAGAAACACACACTCGCCCAGAAACACTCAAACACACTCCTGCCCTGAAGCAAACACACACACACATACAGAGTCAGAAGCACACACACACAGCCAGAAACACACACAACCACACCCAGAAACACACACCCCCAGACACATACACATACACATACACACACACACACACACACACAGAAACACACACACAAACCCAGAAACATACACACAATCATGGAGAAACACATACACACACACCAAAAAGCACACAGACACCCAGAAACAAACACACACCCAGAAACATCCAGAAACGTAAGCACACACCACCATCCAGTAACATAAACACACACACAACCAGAAACACACACAACCACAAACACACACACACACATACACACACGCACACCAAGAAACACACAAACACACACACACATACACACACACACATGCCCACCCAGAAACACACACACACCCAGAAACACACACACACACCCGCATGCAGAAACATAAACACACACCACCATACAGAAACATAAACACACACACACAGAAACACACACACACACACAGAAACACACGCCCACACACACACACACGCCCACCCAGAAACACACACACACCCAGAAAGACACACACAGACGCGTCCAGAATCGTAAACACGCACCAACATCCAGAAACACACACACACACGGAAATACACACAGACACACACTCACACACACAAACACACACACACACACACTCAAAAACACACACAGACAGCCAGAAACACACTCAACCACCCCCAGAAACACACACATTCCCAGAAACATACACACACAGAAACACACACACACACACCCAGAAACAAACACACACCCAGAAACACACACACACCAGAAACACACACACACTCCCAGAAACACACACACACACACACACTGACACAGCCAGAAGCACACACACACAAATACAAACACACAGGAACCCACCCAAAGACACACACCCAGAAACACACAGAGACACCGGGAAACAAACACAAATCCAGAAATAAACACAGACACACCAGAAACTCACACACACAACCAGAAACACACATACAAACCCAGAAACACACCCACCCACACACAGGAACAAACACATATACACATACACAAACTCAGAAACATTCACACACAGCCAGAAACAAACACAACCACCCCCAGAAACACACACACCCCCAGACACACAGACAAAAACACACACACACACAGAAACACGCACTCAAATCGAGAAACATACACACAAACACGGAGAAACACATACACAAACACACACCAAAAAACACACACACACACAGAAACAAAGACACACAACCAGAAACACACACACACACCCAGAAACACACACACACAACCAGAAACACAGTTACACACCCAGAAACAAACACACACACACACACACTCAGACCCAAACATACACACAGAAACACATACACACACACACAGACCCAGACACAAACACACAAATATGGAGATACAATCACACACACACCCAGAAACACAAACACAAACACACATCCAGAAAAACACACAACACACACCCAGCAACACGCACACAAATAGCCAGAAACACACACACACCCAGAAACACACATACAAACACACACCCAGAAACACACACACAAACACGCCAAGGAACAAACACAAACACCAAGAAACAGACACACACAACCAGAAACACACACACACACACACAGAAACACACAAACACACACACACACACACACTAAAAAAGCCAGAAGCACACACACACACACACACAGACAGGAAGCCACCCACAGACACACACTCAGAAACACACAGAAACACCGAGAAACAAACACAACCCCATTAATAAACACAGACACCCAGAAACTCACACACACAACAAGAAACACACATACACATCCAGAAACAAACAAATCCACACCCAGAAACACACAAACACACGGAAATACACACAGACACACACTCACACACACACACACACACACATACACACACACACACACACACACACTCAAAAACACACACAAGACAGCCAGAAGCACACACAACCACCCCCAGAAACACACACATTCCCAGAAACATACACACACAGAAACACACACACAAGCCCAGAAACATACACACAAAAATTGGGAAACACATACACACACACCAAAAAACACACATAAACACCCAGAAACAAACACACACCCAGAAACACACACACACCAGAATCACACACACACTCCCAGAAACACACACACACACACACACTGACACAGCCAGAAGCACACACACACAAATACAAACACACAGGAACCCACCCAAAGACACACACCCAGAAACACACAGAGACACCGAGAAACAAACACAAATCCAGAAATAAACACAGACACACCAGAAACTCACACACACAACCAGAAACACACATACAAACCCAGAAACACACCCAACCACACACAGGAACAAACACATATACACACACACAAACTCAGAAACATTCAAACACAGCCAGAAACAAACACAACCACCCCCAGAAACACACACACCCCCAGACACACAGACAAAAACACACACACACACAGAAACACACACACAAATCGAGAAACATACACACAAACACGGAGAAATGCATACACACACGCACCAAAAAACACACACACACACAGAAACAAACACACACAACAAGAAACACACACACACACACAGAAACACACACACACACAACCAGAAACACAGTTACACACCCAGAAACAAACATACACACACACACTCAGACCCAAACATACACACAGAAGCACATACACACGCAAACAGACCAAGACACAAACACACAAATACGGAGATACAATCACACACACACCCAGAAACACAAACACAAACACACATCCAGAAAAACACACAACACACACCCAGCAACACGCACACACATAGCCAGAAACGCACACACACCCAGAAACACACACAAAAACACACACCCAGAAACACACACACAAACACGCCAAGGAACAAACACACACACCAAGAAACAGACACACACAACCAGAAACACACGGACACACACACCCTTAACCCCCACACACACACACACACACTAAAAAAGCCAGAAGCACACACACACACACACACACACACAGACAGGAACCCACCCACAGACACACACCCAGAAACACACAGAAACACCGAGAAACAAACACACCCCCATTAATAAACACAGACACACAGAAACTCACACACACAACAAGAAACACACATACACACCCAGAAACACACCCATCCACACACAGAAACACACACACATACACACACACATACACTCAGAAACACTCACACACAGCCAGAAACACACACAACCACCCCCAGAAACACACACACTCACAGACACACAGACAAACAGACAAACACACACACACACACACACACAGGCAGAAACACTCTCACAAATCCAGATACATACACACAAACACGGAGAAACACAGACACTCACACCCAGAAAAAGACACGCACACACACACACACCAAGACACACACACACACACACAGACACTCCCAGAAACACACACACACGCACACACACACACACCAGAAACACAAACATACACCCAGAAACACACACACACCCAGAAACACACACACACACACGCAGAAACACACACACAAACACAAACCCAGAAACACACACACAAACACACAACCAGAAACACACACCCAGGAACACACAAACAAACACAGAACCAGAAACACACGCACTCACACCCAGAAAAACACAGAAGCACACACATCCTGAAATACACACACACGCCCACCCAGAAACATACACACACCCAGAAACACACACACACACGCGCATCCAGAAACATGAACACACACCACCATACAGAAACATAAACACACACACACGCCCATCCAAAAACACACACACACCCAGAAACACACACACACGTGCATCTAGAAACGTAAACACACACCACCATCCATAAACATAAAGACACACTCACACACAAAGACACATATTCAGAAACACACACACACAAACACACACAACCACCCCCAGACACACACAAACCCAGGCACATACACACACAGAAACACACACACAAACAAAGAAACATACACACAAACACGGAGAAACACATACACGCACACACACCAAAAAACACACACAAACCCAGAAACAAACACACACCCAGAAACAGACACACACCAGAAACACACTCACACTACAAGAAAAACACATACACACCCAGAAACACATATACATACACGCCAAGGAACAAACACACACACCAAGAAAAACACACACACAATCAGAAACACACACACACACACACACACCCAGAAACACACACACAAACACACTGACACAGCCAGAAACACACACACACACATACACACACAAAGCAACCCACCCAAAGACGCACACTCAGAAACACACAGACACACCGAGAAACAAACACACCCCCTGAAATAAACACAGACACCCAGAAACTCACACACACAACCAGAAACACACATACAAAGCCAGAAACACACCCACCCACACACAGAAACAAATACACATACACACACACACACACACACAAAGCCAGAAACACACACAACCACCCCCAAAAACACACACACACCCAGAAACAAAGACACACACAGACACGCAGAAACACACACACAAATCGAGAAACATACACACAAACACGGAGAAACACATACACACACACCAAAAACACACACACACACAGAAACAAACTCACACAACCAGAAACACACATACACACCCGGAAACACACACATCCAGCCACAAACACATGCACACACCCAAACTGAAAAACACACTCGCCAGAAACAATCAAACACACTCCTGCACTGAAGCACACACACAAACACATACAGAGTCAGAAGCATACACACAGCCAGAAATACACACAACCACACCCAGAAACACACACCCCCAGACACATACACATACACACACACACACACACACACAGAAACACACACACAAAACCAGAAACATACACACAATCATGGAGAAATACATACACACATACCAAAAAGCACACACACACCCAGAAACAAACACAAACCCAGAAACATCCAGAAAGTAAACACACACCACCATCCAGAAACATAAACACCCACACACAACCAGAAACACACACACACAGAAACACACGCACAAACACACACACACACACACACACACCAGGAACACAAACACACACCCAGAAACACACACACACGTGCATCCAGAAAAGTAAACACACACCACCTTCCATAAACATAAACACACGCACACACTCAGGAGAAACACACACACACACACACACACAGAAACACACACAGACACACACTCACACACACACACACACACACACTCAGAAACACACAAACACTAACACACACAACCACCCCAAGACACACACAAACCCAGACACATACAAATACAGAAACACACACAAAAACAAAGAAACATACACACAAGCACGGAGAAACACACACACACCATAAACACACACACACCCAGAAACAAACACACACCCAGAAACACACACACACCAGAAACACACACACACAACCAGAAACACACGTACAAACCCAGAAACACATACGCATACACGCCAAGGAACAAACACACACACCAAGAAAAACACACACACAATCAGAAACACACACACACACACACACACACCCAGAATCACACACACAAACACACTGAAACAGCCAGAAACATACACACACACATACACACACACAGGAACACACACAAAGACACACAACCAGAAAAACACATACAAACCCAGAAATACACCCACCCACACACAGAAACAAATACACTTATACACACATGCACACACACACACAGAAACACTCACACACAGCCAAAAACACACACAACCACCACCAGAAACACACACACCCCCAGATACACAGACACAAACACACACACACACACACACACACACACACACACACACACACAGAAACACACACACAAATCGAGAAACATACACACAAACACGGAGAAACACATACACACACACCAAAAAACACACACACACAGAAACAAACACACACAACCAGAAACCCACATACACACCTGGAAACACACACATCCAGCCACAAACACATGCACACACCCAAACAGAAACACACACTCGCCCAGAAACACTCAAACACACTCCTGCCCTGAAGCACACACACACATACAGAGTCAGAAGCACACACACACAGCCAGAAACACACACAACCACACCCAGAAACACACACCCCCAGACACATACACACACACACACACACACGCACACACAGAAACACACACACAAACCCAGAAACATACACACAATCATGGAGAAACACATACACACGCACCAAAAAGCACACACACACCCAGAAACAAACACACACCCAGAAACATCCAGAAACGTAAACACACACCACCATCCAGAAACATAAACACACACACACAATCAGAAACACACACACAGAAACACACGCACACAAACACACACACACATACACACACGCACACCAAGAAACACACAAACACACACACACATACACACACACACATGCCCACCCAGAAACACACACACACCCAGAAACACACACACACACGCATCCAGAATCGTAAACAAGCACCACCATCCAGAAACATACACACACACACGGAAACACACACAGACACACACTCACCCACACACACACACACACTCAGAAACACACAAACGCAGCCAGAAACACACACAACCACCTCCTGAAACATGCACATTCCCAGACACATACACACACAGAAAAACACACACAAACCCAGAAAAATACTCACAAACAGTGTGAAACACATACACACACACACACACCAAAAAACACACACACACCCAGAAACAAACACACACCCAGAGACACACACACACCAGAAACACACACACACACACAAAGAAACACACATACACACACAGAAACACAAACACACAAACACACACACACACACAAACACCGAGAATCACAGACACAAACACACACCCAGAAACACACGCACAAACAGTCCAAGGAACAAACACAAACACCAAGAAAAACACACACACAACCAGAAACACACACACACACACACACCCAGAAACACACACACACACACACACACTGACACAGCCAGAAGCAAACACACATTCACACACACAGGAAACCACCCACAGGCACACACTCAGAAACAAACAGACACACTGAGAAACAAACACAACCCCAGAAATAAACACAGACACCCAGAAACTCACAAACACATCCAGAAACACACATACAAACCCAGAAACACACCCAAACACACACAGAAACAAACACATATATACACACACACGCACACTCAGAAACACTCACACACAGCCAGAAACACACACAACCACCCCCAGAAACACACACACCCCCAGAAACAAAGACACAAACACACACACAAATCGAGAAAAATACACACAAACACGGAGAAACACACACACACACCAACAAACACACACACACACACACAGAAAGAAACACACACACCCAGAAACACACACACACAACCAGAAACACACTTACACACCCAGAAACAAACACACACACACACACACACACACACACACCCACACATACACCCAGAAACACATCCACACACATACGAAGACACAAACTCACAAATACGGAGAAACAATCACACACACTCCCAGAAACACACACACAAACACACACCCATAAAACACACTACAAACACCCAGAAACACGCACACACACAGCCAGAAACACACTCACACTCAGAAACACACACACACACACGCCAAGGAACAAACACACACACCAAGAAACACACACACGCAACCAGATACACACACACACACCCAGAAACGCACACACACTAACACAGCCATGAGCGCACACACACACACACACACACACACACACACACACACGCACACACACACACAGAAACACACACACACACACAGGAACCCTCCCACAGACACACACCCAGAAACACACAGACACACCGAGAAACAAAGACACCCCTAGAATTAAACACAGACACCCAGAAACTCACACACACAACCAGAAACACACATACACACCCAGAAACACACCCACCCACACACAGAAACACACACACATACACACACACACACAGACACTCAGAAACACTCACACACAGCCAGAAACACACACAACCACCCCCAAAAACACACACACCCCCAGACACAAAAACACACACACACACACAGAAACACACACACAAATCGAGAAACATACACACAAACACGGAGAAACACATACACACACACCAAAAAACACACACACACACAGAAGCACACACACAAATCGAGAAACATACACACAAACACGGAGAAATGCATACACACACGCACCAAAAAACACACACACACACACAGAAACAAACACACACAACAAGAAACACACACACACACACCCAGAAACACACACACACAACCAGAAACACAGTTACACACCCAGAAACAAACACACACACACACACTCAGACCCAAACATACACACAGAAACACATACGCACGCACACGGATCAAGACACAAACACACAAATACGGAGATACAATCACACACACACCCAGAAACACAAACACAAACACACATCCAGAAAAACACACAACACAGACCCACAAACACGCACACACACCCAGAAACACACACACACACCCAGAAACACACACAAAAACACAAACCCAGAAACACACACACAAACACACAACCAGAAGCACGCACCCAGAAACACACACACAAACACACACCCAGAAACACACACACACACCCAGAAAAACACAGAAGCACACACATCCTGAAATACACACACACGCTCAGCCAGAAACACACACACACACACACCCAGAAACACCCACACACACACCCACAAACACCCACACACACTGACAAAGCCAGAAGCACACACACACACATACACACACACAGCAACCCACCCACAGACACACACCCAGAAACACACACACAAACACAGACCCAGAAACACACACACAAACACACACCAAAGAACAATCACACACACGCAGAAACACACATACACAACCAGAAACACACATACACACCCAGACAAACACACACCCATCCACAAACACACTCACACACCCAAACAGAAACACACACCCTGCCAGAAAAACTCAAACACACTCCTGCCCTGAAGCACACACACACATACACAGTGAGAAACACACGCACACAGCCAGAAACACACACAACCACACCCAGAAACAGCCCCCAGACACACACACACACACACACACACACACACACACACAGGAACACACACACAATCCCAGGAGCATACACACAAACAAGAGGAAACACATACAAACACACCAAAAAGCACACACACACCTAGAAACACACACAAAAACACGCCAAGGAACAA
>NC_054485.1:20745395-20810395 GCF_017639515.1 Carcharodon carcharias | reverse complement strand
ACACACACACAGAAAAAAAAACACACTCCCAGAAACACCCACACATAGACCCAGAAACACACACACGCCCACCCAGAAACACACACACAAACACGGAGAAACACATACACACACACCCAGAAACACACACAGATTCCCAGAAACACGCCCACAAACACACACCCGGAAAAACACACATCACACACCCGGAAAAACACACACACACCCAGAAACGCACACACACACACACACACAGAAAAACAGAGATACACACACCTTGAAACAAGCGCACACACACACACACACACACCCAGAAACACACACAGAAACTCCCAGAAACAAACACACACACACACCCACACTCAAAAACAAACACTGAGAAGCAAATACATACACACCCAGAAACACATTCATAAAGAAACACACACACACACACACACAGAAACACACGCACACACACCCAGAAACCCACCCAAACACACACCCAGGAACACATTCAAGCATGCAGAAACAAACACTCACACCCAGAAACACACACACAAAGACCGAGTTATAAGCACACACCCATCCAGAAACACACATGGAAACACGGAGAAACACATGCACACAGGCCCAGAAACACACACACACACACAGAAAAACACACTCACAAATCCAGAAAAACACAGACGCTCACACAACCTGCAATGAACACACACACATACACTGACCCAGAAAACACGCACACACACACATCGGGAAGCACACACACACACACACACACACACACACAGAAACACACACACGCTCCCAGAAACACACACACACACCCAGAAACGCACACAAACAAACACACAAGCACACAAAACCAGAAACAAAGACACACGCACACACACACACACGCACACAGTAACCCTCCAACAGACGCACACCTTGAAACAGACACACACACACCTAGACACACACACACACACACACACAACACACACACAGAAACACACAACACACACACACAGAAAAAAACACACTCCCAGAAACACCCACACATAGACCCAGAAACACACTCACGCCCACCCAGAAACAAACACAAAAACACGGAGAAAGACATACACAAACTCCCAGACATACACACAGATTCCCAGAAACACGCCCACAAACACACACCCGGAAAAACACACATCACACACCCGGAAAAACACACACACACCCAGAAAGTCACACACACAGAAACACAGAAAAACAGAGATACACACACCCTGAAACAAACACACACACACCCTGAAACACACACAGAAACTCCCAGCAACAAACACACACACACACCCACACTCAAAAACAAAAACTGAGAAGCAAATACATACACACCCAGAAACACATTCATAAAGAAACACACACACACACACACAGAAACACACGCACACACACCCAGAAACCAACCCAAACACACACCCAGGAACACATTCAAGCACGCAGAAACAAACACTCACACCCAGAAACACACACACAAAGACCGAGTTATAAGCACACACCCATCCAGAAACACACATGGAAACACGGAGAAACACATGCACACAGGCTTAGAAACACACACACACACAGAGAAAAAAATACTCACACATCCAGAAAAACACAGACGCACACACACCCTGCAACGAACAGACACACATACACTGACCCAGAAAACACACACACACACACACCGGGAAACACACACACGCACACAGAAACACACACAAGCTCCCAGAAACACGCACACACACCCAAACACAGAAACACAAACACACACACATGACCAGAAACACACAAACACTCACAACCTGACCCAGAAACACACACACAAACACACACACACAAACACCCACACACACTCGCAGAAACACATACACAAACACCCAGAAACACAAACACAAGCACGGAGAAGCACATACACACACACCCAGAAACAGATACACACACAAACACACACAGAAACACAGACACCCACCCAGAAACACACACACACACGCACACAGACACACACACACAGAAACACACAATACACACACCCAGAAACACCCACACACCTAGAAACACATACACATACACGCCCAAACACATTAAAACAAACACACAAACAGAAAAAGACACACACACAGCCAGAAACACACACACAGAAACATACACACACGCAAAAACACCCAGAAACACAAACTCACACACACCCAGAAACATAAACAATCACACATCCAGAAACGCACACAAACACTCACCCATAAACACACACACACAATCCTGAAACAAAACACACAAACAGAAACATACACACAAAGAATAAGAAACACTCACACACCCACCAAGAAAAACATACACAAACAGGGAGAAACACATACACACACACACCCAGAAACAGACACGCACCAACACAGAGGAACGCACGCACACAAACACACACACACACACACACACGCAGGAACAGAGACACAGACATCCAGAAAACACACGCACCCAGAAACGCACACAAACAAACACACACAAGCACACAAAACCAGAAACACAAACACACACAGACACACACCAGCTCAAAGGAACCCACCAACGGACACACACCTTGAAACAGACACACACACACCTTGAAACACACACACACACAGAAACATACACACACACACCAAGAAACAAAAACACACTCCCAGAAACACCCAATCATAGAGCCTGAAACGCGCACATGCCCACCCAGAAACACACACACAAACACGGAGAAACACATGCACACACACCCAGAAACACGTACAGATTCCCAGAAACACGCCCACAAATACACACCCGGAACAACACGCATCACAGACCCAGAAAAACACACACACACACACCCAGAAATACGCAAACGCTCCCAGAAACACACACACACAAAACACACGCACACACCGAAAAACACACACACATGACCAGAAACACACAAAAACTCACATCCTTACCCAGAATCACACATACAAACACACAAACACACACCCTCACTCACTCGCAGAAACACTTACACAAACACCCAGAAACAAACCCAAACACACCCAGAAGCACAAAAACAAGCACGGAGAAGCACATACATACACACACACACAGAAACACACACACAAAAACATATACACACTCACACACACCCAGAAACACAAACTCACACACAACCAGAAACATAAACATTCACACACACACACAGACAGAAGGACATATACACAAACCCAGAAACACACAAACACACAGGAACACACGCACATCTTGAAACACACACACACAAAAAACACACGCACACACAGAAAAACACACACACACGACCAGAAACACACAAATACTCACAACCTGACCCAGAAACACACATACAAACACACACACACACCCACACACACTCGCAGAAGCACATACACAAACACCCAGAAACACACCCACACATACACCCAGAAGCACAAACTCAAGCACGTAGAAGCACATACACACACACCCAGAAACACATACACACAGAAACACACACACAAAACACACACACACACACACCCAGAAACACACACACACACACATCCAGAAACGCACACAAACACTCACCCATAAACACACACACACAATCCTGAAACAAAAACACACAAACAGAAACATACACACAAAGAATAAGAAACACTCACACACCCACCAAGAAAAACATACACAAACAGGGAGAAACACATACACACACACACCCAGAAACAGACACGCACCAACACAGAGGAACGCACGCACACAAACACACACACACACACACACACACACGCAGGAACAGAGACACAGACATCCAGAAAACACACGCACCCAGAAACGCACACAAACAAACACACACAAGCACACAAAACCAGAAACACAAACACACACAGACACACACCAGCTCAAAGGAACCCACCAACGGACACACACCTTGAAACAGACACACACACACCTAGAAACACACACACACACAGAAACATACACACACACACCAAGAAACAAAAACACACTCCCAGAAACACCCAATCATAGAGCCTGAAACGCACACATGCCCATCCAGCAACACACACACAAACACGGAGAAACACATGCACACACACCCAGAAACACGTACAGATTCCCAGAAACACGCCCACAAATACACACCCGGAACAACACGCATCACAGACCCAGAAAAACACACACACACACACCCAGAAATACGCAAACGCTCCCAGAAACACACACACACACAAAACACAAGCACACACCGAAAAACACACACACACGACCAGAAACACACAAAAACTCACATCCTTACCCAGAATCACACATACAAACACACAAACACACACCCTCACTCACTCGCAGAAACACTTACACAAACACCCAGAAACAAACCCAAACACACCCAGAAGCACAAAAACAAGCACGGAGAAGCACATACATACACACACACACAGAAACACACACACAGAAACATATACACACTCACACACACCCAGAAACACAAACTCACACACAACCAGAAACATAAACATTCACACACACACACAGACAGAAGGACATATACACAAACCCAGAAACACACAAACACACAGGAACACACGCACATCTTGAAACACACACACACAAAAAACACACGCACACACAGAAAAACACACACACACGACCAGAAACACACAAATACTCACAACCTGACCCAGAAACACACATACAAACACACACACACACCCACACACACTCGCAGAAGCACATACACAAACACCCAGAAACACACCCACACATACACCCAGAAGCACAAACTCAAGCACGTAGAAGCACATACACACACACCCAGAAACACATACACACAGAAACACACACACAAAACACACACACACACACACACACCCAGAAACACACACACACACACATCCAGAAACGCACACAAACACTCACCCATAAACACACACACACAATCCTGAAACAAAAACACACAAACAGAAACATACACACAAAGAATAAGAAACACTCACACACCCACCAAGAAAAACATACACAAGCAGGGAGAAACACATACACACACACACCCAGAAACAGACACGCACCAACACAGAGGAACGCACGCACACAAACACACACACACACACACACACACGCAGGAACAGAGACACAGACATCCAGAAAACACACGCACCCAGAAACGCACACAAACAAACACACACAAGCACACAAAACCAGAAACACAAACACACACAGACACACACCAGCTCAAAGGAACCCACCAACGGACACACACCTTGAAACAGACACACACACACCTAGAAACACACACACACACAGAAACATACACACACACACCAAGAAACAAAAACACACTCCCGGAAACACCCAATCATAGAGCCTGAAACGCACACATGCCCACCCAGAAACACACACACAAACACGGAGAAACACATGCACACACACCCAGAAACACGTACAGATTCCCAGAAACACGCCCACAAATACACACCCGGAACAACACGCATCACAGAACCAGAAACACACACACACACACACCCAGAAATACGCAAACACTCCCAGAAACACACACACACAAAACACACGCACACACCGAAAAACACACACACACGACCAGAAACACACAAAAACTCACATCCTTACCCAGAATCACACATACAAACACACAAACACACACCCTCACTCACTCGCAGAAACACTTACACAAACACCCAGAAACAAACCCAAACACACCCAGAAGCACAAAAACAAGCACGGAGAAGCACATACACACACACACACACAGAAACACACACACAGAAACATATACACACTCACACACACCCAGAAACACAAACTCACACACAACCAGAAACATAAACATTCACACACACACACAGACAGAAGGACATATACACAAACCCAGAAACACACAAACACACAGGAACACACGCACATCTTGAAACACACACACACAAAAAACACACGCACACACAGAAAAACACACACACACGACCAGAAACACACAAACACTCACAACCTGACCCAGAAACACACATACAAACACACACACACACACCCACACACACTCGCAGAAGCACACACACAAACACCCAGAAACACACCCACACATACACCCAGAAGCACAAACTCAAGCACGTAGAAGCACATACACACACACCCAGAAACACATACACACAGAAACACACACACAAAACACACACACACACACACCCAGAAACACACACACACACACATCCAGAAACGCACACAAACACTCACCCATAAACACACACACACAATCCTGAAACAAAAACACACAAACAGAAACATACACACAAAGAATAAGAAACACTCACACACCCACCAAGAAAAACATACACAAACAGGGAGAAACACATACACACACACACCCAGAAACAGACACGCACCAACACAGAGGAACGCACGCACACAAACACACACACACAAGCACACAAAACCAGAAACACAAACACACACAGACACACACCAGCTCAAAGGAACCCACCAACGGACACACACCTTGAAACAGACACACACACACCTAGAAACACACACACACACAGAAACATACACACACACACCAAGAAACAAAAACACACTCCCAGAAACACCCAATCATAGAGCCTGAAACGCACACATGCCCACCCAGAAACACACACACAAACACGGAGAAACACATGCACACACACCCAGAAACACGTACAGATTCCCAGAAACACGCCCACAAATACACACCCGGAACAACACACATCACAGACCCAGAAAAACACACACACACACACCCAGAAATACGCAAACGCTCCCAGAAACACACACACACACAAAACACACGCACACACCGAAAAACACACACACACGACTAGAAACACACAAAAACTCACATCCTTACCCAGAATCACACATACAAACACACAAACACACACCCTCACTCACTCGCAGAAACACTTACACAAACACCCAGAAACAAACCCAAACACACCCAGAAGCACAAAAACAAGCACGGAGAAGCACATACACACACACACACAGAAACACACACAGAAACATGTACACACTCACACACACCCAGAAACACAAACTCACACACAACCAGAAACATAAACATTCACACACACACACAGACAGAAGGACATATACACAAACCCAGAAACACACAAACACACAGGAACACACACACATCTTGAAACACACACACACAAAAAACACACGCACACACAGAAAAACACACACACACGACCAGAAACACACAAACACTCACAACCTGACCCAGAAACACACATACAAACACACACACACACCCACACACACTCGCAGAAGCACATACACAAACACCCAGAAACACACCCACACATACACCCAGAAGCACAAACTCAAGCACGTAGAAGCACATACACACACACCCAGAAACACATACACACAGAAACACACACACAAAACACACACACACACACACCCAGAAACACACACACACAAACAGACACACACACCCAGAAGCACACAATACACACACTCAGAAACACCCACTCACCTAGAAAAACATACACATACACGCCCAAACACATTAAAACAAACACACAAACAGAAGCAGACACACACACACCCAGAAACACACACACAGAAACATACACATACTCACACACACCCAGAAACACAAACTCACACACACCCAGAAACATAAACATTCACGCACACACACAGAAGCACATATACACAAAACCAGAAACACACAAACAAACAGGAACACACACACACACCCAGAAGCATACACACACAGACAGAAACAAACACAGAAACACACACACAGAGAAACACACACATACAAACACAGAACACCATCCCACACACGCACACCCAGAAACACACACACACTCACAACCTGACCAGAAAAACACACACACACACACCCAGAAAGAACAAACAAACTCACAGAAACACACACACACAAACACGGAGAAGCACATAAACACACACCCAGAAACACATACACACACAAACACACACAGAAACACACACACATACCCAGAAACACATACACACACATCCAGAAACCCACACAAACACACACCCATAAACACACACACACAATCCTGAATCAAACACAAACAAACAGAAACACACACACAAAGAATCAGAAACACTCACACACCCACCAGGAAACACATATACAAACAGGGAGAAACACATACACACACACCCAGAAACAGACACACACCAACACAGAGGAACGCACACACGCACACACACACACATGCAGGAACAGAGACACAGACACCCAGAAACACACACACACACACACACACACACAGAAACGGACACAAACAAACACACACAAGCACACAAAACCAGAAACACACACACACACACAGACACACGCACACACACACCAAAACAAGGCAACCCACCAACAGACACAGACCTTGAAACAGACACACACACATCTAGAAACACACACACACACAGAAACATACACACACATCAAGAAACAAAAACACACTCCCAGAAACACCCAAACATAGAGCCAGAAACACACACACGCCCATACAGATACACACACAAACACGGAGAAACACATACACACACACCCAGAAACATGCACAGATTCCCAAAAACACGCCCACAAACACACACCCGGAAAAACACACATCACACACCCAGAAAAATACACACACGCAACCAGAAATACACACACGCTCCCAGAAACACACACACACACAAAACACACACAGAGAAAAACACACACACACGACCAGAAACACACAAACAATCACAACCTGACCCAGAAACACAAATAAAAACACACACACACACACACAAGCACACACACACACACACACACACACACGACCAGAAACACTTACACAAACACCCAGAAACACACGCAAACACACCCAGAAGCACAATCACAATCACGGAGAAGCACAAACACACACACCCAGAATCACATACAATCACAAACACACACACACACCCAGAAACACATACACACACACAGACACAAACAACCAGAAACACACAATACACACACCCAGAAACACCCACACACCTAGAAAAACATACACATACACGCCCAAACACATTAAAACAAACACACAAACAGAAACAGACACACACAAACCCAGAAACACACACACAGAAACATACAAACACTCACACACACCCTGAAACACAAACTCACACACAACCAGAAACATAAACATTCACACACACACACACAAACACACACACACACAGAAGGACATATACACAAACCCAGAAACACACAAACACACAGGAACACACACACATCTAGAAAGACACACACACACAAAATACACGCACACACAGAAAAACACACACACACGACCAGAAACACACAAACACTCACAACCCGACCCAGAAACACATACAAACACACACACACACACACCCACACACACTCACAGAAGCACAGACACAAACACCCAGAAACACACACACACACACAACCAGAAGCACAAACACAAACACGTAGAAGCACGTACACACACACAATGAAACACATACACACACAAACACACACACAAAACACACACACACACCCAGAAACACACACACAAACAGACACACACAACCAGAAACACACAATACACACACCCAGAAACACCCACACACCCAGAAACACATACACATACACGCCCAAACACGTTAAAACAAACACACAAATAGAAACAGACACACACACACCCAGAAACACACACAGAGAAAAATACACACACTCACACACACCCAGAAACACAAACTCACACACACCCAGAAACATAAACATTCACACACACACACACAGAAGCACATATACACAAAACCAGAAACACACAAACACACAGGAACACACACACACACACACACACACACAGAAGCATACACACACAGACAGAAACAAACACAGAAACACACATACACACAAACACAGAAACACACACATACAAACACAGAACACCACCCCCACCACACGCACACCCAGAAACACACACACACTCACAACCTGACCAGAAACACACACACACACAAACACACACACCCAGAAAGAACACACAAACTCCCAGAAACACGAACACACAAACACGGAGAAGCACATAAACACACACCCAGAAAAACATACAAACACAAACACACACATAAACACACACACACACACACCCAGAAAAACACACACAAACATCCAGAAACCCACACAAACACACATTCATAAATACACACACACAATCCTGAAACAAACACACACAATCAGAAACACACACACAAAGAACCAGAAACACTCACACACTAACCAAGAAACACATACACAAACAGGGAGAAACACATACATACACACCCAGAAACAGAAACACACCAACACCGAGGAACACACACATACACACACACACACATACACATGCGCAGGAACAGAGACACAGACACCCAGAAACACACACAGCCAGAAACGCATGCAAACAAACTCACACAAGCACACAAAACCAGAAACACAGACACACACACACACACACACACACACAAACAAACACTGAGAAGCACATACACACACACCCAGAAAAACATTCACAGAGAAACCCACACACACACACCCAGAAACACACGCACAACACCCAGCAACCCACCCAAACACATACCCAGGAAAACACTCAAGCACGCAGATACAAACACTCACACCCAGAGACAGACACACTAAGACAGAGTAAAACGCACACACCCAGCCAGAAACACAAATGGAAACACAGAGAAACACATGCACACAGGCCCAGAAACACACACACACACACACAGATTAACACACTCACACATCCAGAAAAACACAGATGCACACAGACCCTGCAACGAACACACACACACACACACACTGACCCAGAAACACACATACACACACACCGAGAAACACACACAGAGACACCCAGAAACACACACACAGTCCCAGAAACACACACACAGCAACACAAACACACACACAGAAACAGTCACACAAATACATACAGAAACACACAAACATCTAGAAACACACACACACACAAAACACATGCACACACAGAAAAACACACACACACGACCAGAAACACACAAACACTCACAACCTGACCCAGAAACACACATAAAAACACACACACACACACAAGCACACACACACACACACTCGCAGAAACACTTACACAAACACCCAGAAACACACGCAAACACACCCAGAAGCACAAACACAAGCACGGAGAAGCACAAACACTCACACCCAGAATCACATACAATCACAAACACACACACACACACTCGCAGAAACACACACACACAGACACAAACAACCAGAAACACACAACACACACAACCAGAAACACCCACACACCTAGAAAAACATACACATACACGCCCAAACACATTAAAACAAACACACAAACAGAAACAGACACACACAAACCCTGAAACACACACACAGAAACATACAAACACTCACACACACCCTGAAACACAAACTCACACACAACCAGAAACATAAACATTCACACACACACACACACACAGAAGGACATATACACAAACCCAGAAACACACAAACACACAGGAACACACACACATCTAGAAAGACACACACACACAAAACACACGCACACACAGAAAAACACACACACACGACCAGAAACACACAAACACTCACAACCTGACCCAGAAACACACATACAAACACACACACACACACACCCACACACACTCACAGAAGCACAGACACAAACACCCAGAAACACACCGACACACACACACAGAAGCACAAACACAAGCACGTAGAAGCACGTACACACGCACAATGAAACACATACACACACAAACACACACACAAAACACACACACACACCCAGAAACACACACACAAACAGACACACACAACCAGAAACACACAATACACACACCCAGAAACACCCACACACCCAGAAACACATACACATACACGCCCAAACACATTAAAACAAACGCACAAACAGAAACAGACACACACACACACCCAGAAACACACACAGAGATACATACACACACTCACACACACCCAGAAACACAAACTCACACACACCCAGAAACATAAACATTCACACACACACACACAGAAGCACATATACACAAAACCAGAGACACACAAACAAACAGGAACACACACACACACACACACCCAGAAGCATACACACACAGACAGAAACAAACACAGAAACACACATACACACAAACACAGAAACACACACATACAAACACAGAACACCACCCCCACCACACACACACCCAGAAACACACACACACTCACAACCTGACCAGAAACACACACACACAAACACACACACACAGAAAGAACACACAAACTCCCAGAAACACGAACACACAAACACGGAGAAGCACATAAACACACACCCAGAGAAACATACAAACACAAACACACACATAAACACACACACACACACACACCCAGAAAAACACACACAAAGATCCAGAAACCCACACAAACACACATTCATAAATACACACACACAATCCTGAAACAAACACAAACAATCAGAAACACACACACAAAGAACCAGAAACACTCACACACTAACCAAGAAACACATACACAAACAGGGAGAAACACATACATACACACCCAGAAACAGAAACACACCAACACCGAGGAACGCACACAAACACAGACACACACACACACACACATACACATGCGCAGGAACAGAGACACAGACACCCAGAAACACACACACAGCCAGAAACGCATGCAAACAAACACACACAAGCACACAAAACCAGAAACACAGACACACACACACACACACACACACACACACAAACAAACACTGAGAAGCACATACACACACACCCAGAAAAACATTCACAGAGAAACCCACACACACACACCCAGAAACACATGCACAACACCCAGCACCCCACCCAAACACACACCCAGGAACACACTCAAGCACGCAGATATGAACACTCACACCCAGAGACAGACACACAAAGACAGAGTAAAACGCACACACCCAGCCAGAAACACAAACGGAAACACAGAGAAACACATGCACACAGGCCCAGAAACACACACACACACACAGATAAAGACACTGACACATCCAGAAAAACACAGACGCACACAGACCCTGCAACGAACACACACACACACACACTGACCCAGAAACACACATACACACACACCGAGAAACACACACAGAGACACCCAGAAACACACACACGCTCCCAGAAACACACACACAGCAACACAAACACACACACAGAAACAGTCACACAAATACATACAGAAACACACAAACATCTAGAAACACACACACACACAAAACACATGCACACACAGAAAAACACACACACACGACCAGAAACACACAAACACTCACAACCTGACCAAGAAACACACATAAAAACACACATACACACATACCCACACACACTCGCAGAAATACTTACACAAAAACCCAGAAACAAACCCACACACACCCAGAAGCACAAACACAAGCACGTAGAAGCACATACACACACACCCAGAAACACATACACACACAAACACACACACAAAACACACACACACCCAGAAACACACACACACAAACAGAAACAAACAATACACACACACAGAAACACCCACACACGTAGAAATACATACACATAGACACTGAAACACATTAAAACAAACACACATAAAGAAACAGACACACACACACACAGAAACACACACACAGAAACATACACACACTCACACAAACCCAGAAACACAAACTCACACACACTCAAAAACATAAACATTCACACTCACACACACAGAAGCACATATACACAAAACCAGAAGCACACAGGAACACACACACACACACACACAACCAGAAGCACACACACACAGACAGAAACAAACACAGAAACACACACACACACAGAAACACACGCACACACAAACACAGAAACACACACATAAAAACACAGAACACCACCCCCACCCACACACACCCAGAAACACACACACACTCACAACCTGACCAGAAACACACACACACACACACACACACACACACACACACACACACACACAGAAAGAACACACAAACTCCCGGAAACACACACACACAAAAACGGAGAAGCACATAAACACACACCCAGAAACACATACACACACAAACACAGTCAGAAACACACACACACACATCCAGAAACCCACACAAACACACACACACACAGAAACACACACACACACACACACAGAAAAAAAAACACACTCCCAGAAACACCCACACATAGACCCAGGAACACACACACGCCCACACAGAAACACACACACAAACACGCAGAAACACATACACACCCAGAAACACACGCTGAATCTTAGAAACACGCCCACAAACACACACCAGGAAAAACACACATCACACACACAGAAAAACACACACACACAGAAACACACACACACACACACACACAGAAAAACAGAGACACACACACCCTGAAACAAACACACACACACACCCAGAAACAAACACCGAAACTCGCAGAAACAAACACACAAGCCACACCCACACACACAAACAAGCACTGAGAAGCACATACACACACACACCCAGAAACACATTCACAAAGAAACACACACACAACACCCAGAAACACACTTACACAAACCAAGAAACCCTCCAAAACACACACCCAGGAACACACTCAAGCACGCAGAAACAAACACTCACACCCAGAAACACACACGCAAAGACCAAGTAAAATGCACACATCCATCCAGAAACACACACGGAAACATGGAGAAACACATGCACACAGGCCCAGAAACACACACACACACACACCCAGAAAAAAAAATACTGACACATCCAGAAAAACACAGAAGCACACACACCCTGCAACTAATACACACACACTGACCCAGAAACACACACACACACACACACACTGAGAAACACACACACACATACACACAGAAATAAACACACGCTCCCAGAAAGACACACACATACACAAACACCGAAACACAAAGACACACACAGAAACAGTCACACACACACACAAAGAAACACACAAACATCTAGAAACACACACACACAAAACACACGCACACTCAGAAAAACACACACACACGACCAGAAACACACAAACACTCACAACCTGACCCAGAAACACACATACAAACACACGCACCCACACACACTCGCAGAAACACATACACAAACACCCAGAAACACACCCACACACACACCCAGAAGCACAAACACAAGCACGGAGAAGCGCATACACACACACCGAGAAACACATACACACACAAACACACACAGAAACACACACACACACCCAGAAACACACACACACACAGACACACCCACACACCTAGAAACACATACACATACACGCCCAAACACATTAAAACAAACTCACAAACAGAAACAGACACACACACACCCAGAAACACACACACAGAAACATACACACACACACACAAACACAGAAACACGCACATACAAACACAGAACACTACCCCCCCACTCACACACCCAGAAACACACACACACTCACAACCTGACCAGAAACACACACACACACACACACACACACACACACAGAAACACGACACAAACTACCAGAAACACAGACACACAAACATGGAGACGCACATAAACAAACACCCAGAAACACATACACACACCCATAAACACACACACACACACAGCCCTGAAGCAAACACACACAAACAGAAACACACACACAAAGAACCAGAAACACTCACGCTCCCACCAAGAAACACATACACAAACAGGGAGAAACACATACACACACACCCAGAAACAGACACACACCAGCACCGAGGAATGCACACACACACACACGCAGGAACAGAGACACAGACACCCAAAAACACACACACACACACCCAGAAACGCACACAAACAAACACACATAAGCACACAAAACCAGAAACATACACACACACACACACATACACACACACACACAGACACAACACCAGCACACAGGAAACCACCAACAGACACACACCTTGAAGCAGACACACACACACCTAGAAACACACACAAACACAAAACACACACACACACACACACCCCGAAACAAAAACACACTCCCAGAAATACCCACACATAGACCCAGAAACACACACACGCCCACATAGAAACACACACACAAACTCGAAGAAAAACATACACACAAACCCAGAAACAAGCACAGACTCCCAGAAACACACACCCGGAAAAACACAAATCACACACACAGAAAAACACACACACACACCTAGAATCACACACACACACACCCAGAAACACACACAGAAACTCCCAGAAACAAACACACACACACACCCACGCACACAAACAAACACTGAGAAGCACATACACACACACCCAGAAACACATTCACAGAGAAATCCCCACACACACACACAGAAACACACGCACACACCCTCAGCAACCCACTCAAACACACACCCAGGAACACACTCAAGCACGCAGATACAAACACTAACACCCAGAGACAGACACACAAAGACAGAGTAAAACGCACACACCCAGCCAGAAACACAAACGGAAACACGGAGAAACACATGCACACAGGCCCAGAAACACACACACACAGAAAAACACACTCACACATCCAGAAAAAACACAGACGCACACAGACCCTGCAACGAACACACACACACAATGACCCAGAAACACACATACACACACACACCGAGAAACACACACAGAGACACCCAGAAACACACACAGGCTCCCAGAAACACACACACACAGAAACACAAACACACACACAGAAACAGTCACACAAATACATACAGAAACACACAGACATCTAGAAACACACACACACACAAAACGCACGCACACACAGAAAAACACACACACACGACCAGAAACACACAAACACTCACAATCTGACCCAGAAACACACATACAAACACACACACACACACACCCACACACACTCGCAGATATACTTACACAAACACCAAGAAACACACCCACACACACCCAGTAGCACAAACACAAGCATGTAGAAGCACATACACACACACACCCAGAAACACAAACACACACAAACACACACACAAAACACACACACACCCAGAAACACACACACACAAACAGACACACACACCCAGAAACACACAATACACACACCCAGAAACACCCACACACCTAGAAACACATACACATACACGCCCAAACACATTAAAACAAACACACATAAAGAAACAGATACACACACACACAGAAACACACACACAGAAACATACACACACTCACACAAACCCAGAAACACAAACTCACACACACCCAAAAACATAAACATTCACACTCACACACACAGAAGCACATATACACAAAAGCAGAAACACACAGGAACACACACACACACACACGCACACAACCAGAAGCACACACACACAGGCAGAAACAAACACAGAAACACACACACACAGAAACACACGCACACACAAACACAGAAACACACACATAAAATCACAGAACACCACCCCCACCCACACACACCCAGAAACACACACACACTCACAACCTGACCAGTAAAACACACACACACACACAAACACACACCCAGAAAGAACACACAAACTCCCGGAAACACACACACACAAACACGGAGAAGCACATAAACACACACCCAGAAACACATACAGACACAAACACAGTCAGAAACACACAGACACACACAGAAACACATACACACACATCCAGAAACCCACACAAACACACACCCATAAACACACACACACAATCCTGAAACAAACACACACAAACAGAAACACACACACAAAGAACCAGAAACACTCACACACACACACGAAGAAACACATACACAAACAGGGAGAAACACATACACACACACACGCAGAAACAGACACACACCAACACCGAGGAACGCACACACACACACACACACGCAGGAACAGAGACACAGACACCCAGAAACACACATACACACACACATCCAGAAACGCACACAAACAAACACACACAAGCACACAAAGCCAGAAACACACACACACACACACACGCACACACACACACACACACACACACACACACACACACACCAGCACATAGGAACCCACCAACAGACACACACCTTGAAACAGACACACACACCTAGAAATACACACACACACAAAACACACACACACACAGAAACACACACACACACACACAGAAAAAAACACACTCCCAGAAACACCCACACATAGACCCAGGAACACACACACGCCCACACAGAAACACACACACAAACACGGAGAAACACATACACACACACCCAGAAACACACGCTGACTATTAGAAACACGCCCACAAACACACACCCAGAAAAACACACATCACACACACATAAAAACACACACACACACACAGAAATACACACACACAGAAAAACAGAGACACACACACCCTGAAACAAACACAAACACACACCCAGAAACACACACAGAAATTCACAGAAACAAATACACACTCATACCCACACACGCAAACAAACACTGAGAAGCACATACACACACACACCCAGAAACACATTCACAAAGAAACACACACACAACACCCAGAAACACACTTACACACACCAAGAAACCCTCCAAAACACACACCCAGGAACACACTCAAGCACGCAGAAACAAACACTCACACCCAGAAACACACACGCAAAGACCGAGCAAAACGCACACATCCATCCAGAAACACACACGGAAACACGGAGAAACACATGCATACAGGCCCAGAAACACACACACACCCAGAAAAAAAACTGACACATCCAGAAAAACACAGATGCACACACACCCTGCAGCGAACACACACACACACACACACACACACACTGACCCAGAAACACACACAGACACACACAGACTGAGAAACACACACACACACACCCAGAAACACACACACATACACAAACACCGAAACACAAACACACACACAGAAACAGTCACACACACACACAAAGAAACACACAAACATCTAGAAACACACACACACACAAAACACACGCACACACAGAAAAACACACACACACGACCAGAAACACACAAACACTCACAACTTGACCCAGAAACATACATACAAACACACACACATGCACCCACACACACTCGCAGAAACACATACACAAACACACAGAAACACACCCACACACACACCCAGAAGCACAAACACAAGCACGGAGGAGCACATACACACACACCAAGAAACACATACACACACAAACACACACAGAAACACACACACACAGACACAGAAACACACACACACACAGACACACCCACACACCTAGAAACACATACACATACACGCCCAAACACATTAAAACAAACTCACAAACAGAAACAGGCACACACACACCCAGAAACACTCACACAGAAACATACACACACTCACACAAACTCAGAAACACAAACTCACACACACCCAGAAACATAAACATTCACAAACACACACGAATAAGCAAATATACACAAAACACAAACAAACAAACACACAGGAACACACACACACACACACACAAACAAACCCAGAAGCAGACATACACAGACAGAAACAAACACAGAAACACACACATACACACACACACAAACACAGAAACACACACTTACAAACACAGAACACCACCCCCCCCCCACACACACACACCCAGAAACACACACACACTCACAAACTGACCAGAAACACTCACACACACACACAGACACACACACACCCAGAAAGAAGACACAAGCTACCAGAAACACAGACACACAAACACGGAGACACACATAGACACACACCCAGAAACACATACACACACAAACACACACAGAAACACACACACACACCCATGAACACACACACACAATCCTGAAGCAAACACACACAAACAGAAACACACACACAAAGAACCAGAAACACTCACACTCCCACCAAGAAACACATACTCAAACAGGGAGAAACACATACACACACACCCAGAAACAGACACACACCAGCACCGAGGAATGCACACACACACACACACACACACACACACACGCAGGAACAGACAAACAGACACCCAGAAACACACACACACCAAGAAACGCACACAAACAAACACACACAAGCACAAAAAGCCAGAAACACAGACACACACACACACACACCCCCGCACACAGTAACACTCCAACAGACGCACACCTTGAAACAGACACACACACTCCTAGAAACACACACACACACAAAACACCCACACACACAGAAACACACACACACAGAAAAAAAAACAAACTCCCAGAAACACCCACACATAGACCCAGAAACACACACACGCCCACCCAGAAACACACACACAAACACGGAGAAAAACATGCACACAGGCCCAGAAACACACACAGACACACCCAGAAAAACACACTCACACATCCAGAAAAAGACAGACGCACACACACCCTGCAACGAACACACACACACACTGACCCAGAAACACACACACACACCGAGAAACACACACACACACGCACACAGAAACACACACACGCTCCCAGAAACACACACACGCACCCAAACACAGAAACACAAACACACACACAGAAACAGTCACATACACACGACCAGAACCATACACACACTCACAACCTGACCCAGAAACACACATACAAACACACACCGACAAACACACACACATACACACCGACACACACTCACAGAAACACATACACGAACACCCAGAAACACACAAACACACACACACACACCCAGAAGCACAAACACAAGCACGGAGAAGCACATACACACACATCCAGAAACAGACACACACACACACGCAGAAACAGCTACACACAGAAACACACACACAAACCCGCAACTCACACACACACACACACAGAAACCCACACAAACACACCCCCAGAGACAAACACACACCCAGAAACACACACGCAATGAACCAGAAATATACATAAACATGGAGAAACACATACACACACGCACACCCAGAAACGCACACAAATAAACAGACACACACACACACACACACACACACACACAGAAACACACACACACACTGAAACAAACATACACACACAAAAACAAACACAAACACACACAAACCCAAAAACAAACACACACACACACAGAAGCATGCACAATCACAAACACCCCATGAAACACCCACGTGCACACACACCCAGAAACACACACAAACACTCCAAGAAACTCACCTATAAACACACCCCCAGAGACACACGCATACACCCAGAAACACACACAGACTCACCCAGAAACACAAACTCACACACACCCAGAAACATAAACATTCACACACACATACACAGAAGCACATATACACACAACCAGAAACGCACAAACACACAGGAACACACACACACACTCCCAGAAGCACCCACACAGACAGAAACAAACACAGAAACACACACACACACCAACACAGAAACACACACATACAAACACAGAACAGCACCCCCACACACACACACACCCAGAAACACACACAAACTCACCCAGAAACACAAACTCACACACACCCAGAAACATAAACATTCACACACACATACACAGAAGCACATATACACACAACCAGAAACGCACAAACACACAGGAACACACACACACACCCCCAGAAGCACCCACACAGACAGAAACAAACACAGAAACACATACACACACACACACCAACACAGAAACACACACATACAAACACAGAACAGCACCCCCCACACACACACCCAGAAACACACACAAACTCACCCAGAAACACAAACTCACACACACCCAGAAACAGAAACAGTCGCACACACACACACAGAAGCACATATACACACAACCAGAAACACACAAACACACAGGAACACACGCACACACACCCAGAAGCACACACACAGACAGAAACAAACACAGAAACACACACACACACACACCAACACAGAAACACACACATACAAACACAGAACAGCTCCCCCCACACACACACACCCAGAAACACACACACACTCTCAACCTGACCAGAAACACACACACACACACACACACAAACACACACACACACACACACACACACACACACACACACAGAAAGAACACACAAACTCCCAGAAACACACACACACAAACTCGGAGAAGCACATAAACACACACTCAGAAACACATACACACACAAACACACACAGAAACACACACACCCACCCAGAAATACACACACACACATCCAGAATCCCACACAAACACATACCCATAAACACACACACAAAGAACCAGAAACACTCACACACCCATCCAGAAACACATACACAAACAGGGAGAAACACATACACACACACCCAGAAACACACACACACACAAAGAGGAACGCACACACACACACACACACACACACGCACACACACACGCAGGAACAGAGACACAGACACCCAGAAACACCCACGCACACAACCAGAAACTCATGCACAAACTCCCAGAAACAAACACACACCCACACCCACACACACAAACAAACACTGAGAAGCACATACACACCCACCCAGAAACACATTCACAAAGAAACAAACACACACCCAGAAAGACACGCAAGCACGCAGTAACAAACACTCACACCCAGAAACACACACACAAAGACCAAGTAAAACGCACACACCTATCCAGAAACACACACGGAAACACCGAGAAACACATGCACACAGGCCCAGAAACACACACACACACACACACAGAAAAACATACTCACACATCCAGAAAAAAACAGATGCACACACACCCTGCAATGAACACACACACACACTGACCCAGAAACACACACACACACATACACCCAGAAACACACACACACACACCCAGAAACACACACACGCTCCCAGAAACACACACACGCACCCAAACACAGAAACACAAACACACACACAGAAACAATCACATACACACGACCAGAACCATACACACACTCACAACCTGACCCAGAAACACACATACAAACACACACCGACAAACACACACACATACACACCCACACACACTCGCAGAAACACATACACAAACACCCTGAAACACACAAACACACACACACACACCCAGAAAAATAAACATTCACAGACACATACACACACAGAAGCACATATACACACTACCAGAAACACACAAACACACAGGAACACACACATACACACCCAGAAGCACACACAGAGACAGAAACAAACACAGAAACACACACACACATACACACAAACACAGAAGCACACACATACAAACACAGAACAGCACCCCCCCACACACACACCCAGACACACACACACACTCAAAACCTGACCAGAAACGCACACACACACACACACCCAGAAAGAACACACAAACTCCCAGAAACACAAACACACAAACACGGAGAAGCACATAAACACACATCCAGAAACACATACACACACATCCAGAAACCCACACAAACACACACCCATAAACACACACACACAATCCTGCAACAAACACACACAAACAGAAACAGACACACACAAAGAACCAGAAGCACTCACACACCCACCCAGAAACACATACACACACAGGGAGAAACACAGACACACACAGCCAGAAACAGACACATACACACACTGAGGAGCGCACACACACACACGCAGGAACAGAGACACAGACACCCAGTAACACACACACACACACACACACACACACACACACACCAACACACAAGAACCCACCAACAGACACACACATTGAAAGAGACACACACACACCTAGAAACGCACACACACAAAAAACACACACAAAACCAGAAACACCCACGCATAGACCCAGAAGCACACACACGCCCACCCAGAAACACACACACAAACACGGAGAAACACATACAGACACACACCCAGAAACATGCACAGACTCCCAGAAACACGCCCACAAACACACACCCAGAAAAACACACATCACACACCCAGAGAAACACACACACACACAAAAACACACACACATACAGAAAAACAGAGACACACACATCCTGTAACAAACACACACACACACACACATACCCAGAAACACACACACAAACTCCCAGAAGCAAACACACACACAAACCCACACACACAAACAAACACTGAGAAGCACATACACACACACCCAGAAACACATTCACAAAGAAACACACACACACACCCAGAAACACACGCACACACACCCAGAAACCCACCCAAACACACACCCAGAAACACACTCAAGCACGCAGAAACAAACACTCACACCCAGAAACACACACACAAAGACCGAGTAAAATGCACACACCTATCCAGAAACACACACGGAAACACGGAGAAACACATGCACACAGGCCCAGAAACACACACACACCCAGAAAAACACACTCACACATCCAAAAAAAAAAACAGACGCACACACAGAAACAGTCACACACAAACACAGAAACACACTCACACCTAGAAACACACACACACAAAACAAACGCACATCCAGAAACACACACAAAAACACGACCAGAAACACACTCACAACCTGACCCAGAAACACACATACAAACACGCACTGACAAACACACACACACACACCCGCAGAAACACATACACAAACACCCAGAAATACACACACACACACACACACACACACACACACACACACACGCACACTCAGAAGCACAAACACAAGCACGGAGAAGCCCATACACACATCCAGAAACTGACACAAACACACACACAGAAATAGCTACACACAGAAACACACACACAAACCCACAACTCACACACACACACCCCCAGAAACCCACACAAACACACACCCAGAAACAAACACACGCACCCAGAAACACAAACACAATGAACAAGAAACATACATAAACACGGAGAAACACATACACACACCCACACCCAGAAACGCACACACACACAGACACACATACACAGAAACACACAAACACACAGAAACAAACATACACACACAGAAACACACAAACCCAAAAACACATACACACCCAGAAGCGCACACAAACACAAACAAACACACACTCCCTGAAACACCCACGTGCACACACACCCAGAAACACACACAAACACTCCAAGAAACACATGCAAACACACCCCCAGAGACACACACATACACCCAGAAACACACACAAACTCACCCAGAAACACAAACTCACACACACCCAGAGACATCAACATTCACACACACACACAGAAGCACATATACACACAACCAGAAACACACAAACACACATACACACACCCAGAAGCACACACACAGACAGAAACAAACACAGAAACACACACACACAAACACAGAAACACATACATACAAACACAGAACAGCACCCCCCCACACACACACCCAGAAGCACACACACACTCACAACCTGACCAGAAACACACACACACACACACCCAGAAAGAACACACAAACTCCCAGAAACACACAAACACAAACACGGAGAAGCACATAAACACACACCCAGAAACACATACACAAACAAACAAACACAGAAACACACACACATACCCAGAAACACACACACACACATCCAGAAACCCACACAAACACACACTCATAAACAGATACACACAACCCTGAAACAAACACACAAACAGAAACACACACACACACAAAGAACTAGAAACACTCACACACAGCCCCAGAAACAAATACACAAACAGGGAGAAACACATACACACACATCCAGAAACAGACACACACACACACACAGAGGAACACACACACACACACACACACACGCAGGAACAGAGACACAGACACCCAGAAACACACACGCACGCACCCAGAAACGCACACAAACAAACACACACAAGCACACAAAACCAGAAACACACAAACACACCCAGAAGCGCGCACAAACAGAAACACACACTCCCTGAAACACCCACGTGCACAGACACCCAGAAACACAAACAAACACTCCAAGAAACACACGCAAACACACCCCCAGAGGCACACACATACACCCAGAAACACACACAAACTCACCCAGAAACACAAACTCACACACCCAGAAACATAAACAATCGCACACACACACACAGAATCACATATACACATAACCAGAAACACACAAACACACAGGAACACACACACACACACACCCAGAAGCACACACACAGACAGAAACAAACACAGAAACACACACACACACACACCAACACAGAAACACACACATACAAACACAGAACAGCACCCCCAGACACATACACCCAGAAACACAAACACACTCACAACCTGACCAGAAACACACAGACACACACAGACAGAAAGAACACACAAACTCCCAGAAACACACACACACAAACACGGAGAAGCACATAAACACACACTCAGAAACATATACACACACAAACACACACAGAAACACACACACCCACCCAGAAACACACACACACACATCCAGAAACCCATACAAACACACACCCATAAACACACACACAAAGAACCAGAAACACTCACACACCCATCCAGAAACACATACGCAAACAGGGAGAAACACATACACACACACCCAGAAATAGAGACACACACACACACCGAGGAACGCACACACACACACAGACACACACACACACGCAGGAACAGAGACAGAGAAACCCAGAAACACACACGCACACAACCAGAAACACACACGCACTCACACACACACTCACACACCCACACACACACCAGCACACAGGAACCCACCAACAGACACACAACTTGAAACAGACGCACACGCACCTAGAAACACACACACACACACACAGAAACACACACACACACACCCAGAAACAAAAACACACTCCCAGAAACACCTACACATAGACCCAGAAACACACACCCGCCCACCCGAAACACACTCACAAACTTGGAGAAACACATACACACACACCCAGAAATACACACAGACTCCCAGAAACACGCCCACAAACACACACCCGGAAAAACACACATCACACACCCAGAAAAACACACACTCACCCAGAAACACACACACACACACACAGAAAAACAGAGACACACACACCCTGAAACAAACACGCACACACACTCAGAAACCCACACAAACACACACCCAGAAACTAACACACACACCCAGAAACACAAACACAATGACCCAGAAAGATGCATAAACACGGAGAAACACATACACACACACACCCAGAAACGCACACACACAGACACACACACACACACACAGAAAAACACAAACACACAGAAACAAACATACACTCACAGAAACAAACACACACACAAACCCAAAAACACACACACAAACCCAGAAGTGCGCACAAACACAAACAAACACACACTCCCTGAAACACCCACGTGCACACACACCCAGGAACACACACAAACACTCCAAGAAACACACGCAAACAGACCCCCAGAGACATACACATACACCCAGAAACACACACAAACTCACCCATAAACACAAACTCACACACACCCAGAAACATCAACATTCACACACACACACACACACACACAAAGAGAAGCACATATACACACAACCAGAAACACACAAACACACAGGAACACACCCACACACACCCAGAAGCACACACACAGACAGAAACAAACACAGAAACACACACACACACAAACACAGAAACACACACATACAACCACAGAACACCACCCCCAAACACACACACCCAGAAGCACACACACACTCACAACCTGACCAGAAACACACACACACACCCAGAAAGAACACACAAACTCCCAGAAACACACACACACAAACACGGAGAAGCACATAACCACATACCCAGAAACACATAAACAAACAAACACACACAGAAACACACACACACACCCAGAAACACACGCACACACATCCAGAAACCCACACAAACACACACCCATAAACAGACAGAGACAACCCTGAAACAAAAACACAAACAGAAACACACACACACAAAGAACCAGAAACACTCACACACCCACCCAGAAACACATACACAAACAGGGAGAAACACATACACACACACCCAGAAACAGACACACACACACAAAGAGGAACGCACACACACACACACACACACACACACACACACACACACACACAGGAACAGAGACACAGACACCCTGAAACACACACGCACACACCCAGAAACGCACACAATCAAACATACACAAGCACACAAAACCAGAAACAATCACACGCACCCAGAAACGCGCACAAACACAAACACACACTCCCTGAAACACCCACGTGCACACACACCCAGAATCACACACAAACACTCCAAGAAACACACGCAAACACACCCCCAGAGACACACACATACACCCAGAAACACACACAAACTCACCCCGAAACACAAACTCACACAGACCCAGAAACACACACATTCACACACACACACAAACACAGAAGCACATTTACACACAACCAGAAACACAAACACACAGGAACACACCCGCACACACCCAGAAGCACACACACAGACAGAAACAAACACAGAAACACACACACACACACAAGCACAGAAACACACACATACAAACACAGAACAGCACCCCCGCACACACACACCCAGAAACACACACACACACTCACATCCTGACCAGAAACACACACACACATATCCAGAAATAACACACATACTCCCAGAAACACACACACACTAACACGGAGAAGCACATAAACACACACCCAGAAACACGTACACAAACAAACACACACAGAAACACACACACACACCCAGAAACACACACACACACACACATCCAGAAACCAACACAAACACACACCCATAAACACAGACACACAACCCTGAAACAAACACACAAACAGAAACACACACACACAAAGAAACAGAAACACTCAAACACACACCCAGAAACACATACACAACAGGGAGAAACACATACACACACACCCAGAAACAGACACACACACACACTGAGGATCGCACACACACACACACACACACACACACACACACGCAGGAACAGAGACACACGCACCCAGAAACACACACAGACTCCCAGAAACACGCCCACAAACACACACCCAGAAAAACACACACACACCCAGAAACACACACACACACACAGAAAAACAGAGACACACACACCCTGAAACAAACACACACACACACACCCAGAAACACACACAGAAACTCCCAGAAACAAATGCGCACACACACACTCCCACACAAACACTGAGAAGCATATACGCACACACCCAGAAATACATTCACAAAGAAACACACACACACACCCAGAAACACACGCACACACACCCAGAAACCCACCCAAACACACACCCAAAAACACACTCAAGCATGCAGAAACAAACACTCACACCCAGAAACACACACACAAAGACCGAGTATTCCGCACACACCTATCCAGAAACACACACGGAAACATGGAGAAACAAATGCACACAGGCCCAGAAACACACACACACACCCAGAAAAACACACTCACACATCCAGAAAAACACAAACGCACACACACCCTGCAACGAACACAGACACATACACTGACCCAGAAACAAATACACACACACACACCAAGAAACACACACACACACCTCGAAACACACACACGCTCCCAGAAACACACACACACACCCAAACACAGAAACACAAACACACACACAGAAACAGTCACACACGCACACAGAAACACACACACACGCATAAACCGCTACACACAGAAACACACACGCAAACCCGAAACTCACACACACACACACACACACACAGAAATCCACACAAACACATACTCAGAAACAAACACACACACCCAGAAACACACACACAATGACCCAGAAACATACATAAACAGGGAGAAACACATACACACATACAGCCAGAAATGCACACACACACACACAGACACACAGACACACACACACCCAGAAACATAGACACGCTCCCAGGAACACACCCACAGACACACACCCAGAAAAACACACACCCAGAAAAAGTAAAAACCCAGAAACATACACTCCCAGAAACACACTCACAGACGCAGAAACACTCACACACACAACCGGAAACACACACACACTCACACCTAGAAACACAAACGCAAGCACACACCCAGAAACACACACAAAAACACCCAGAAACACACCCCGAGAAACACACACACACCCAGAAACACACACAAACATCCAGAAACTGAAGCTCACACACACACAGAAACACAAACACGCACACACACACAGAAGCGAACATACACACACCCAGAAACACACACACACACAAACACACACACACACACACTCACACTTACACACATGCACACACACGCACACACACACACACACACACACACACAGAAACACACAGACACACACACCCGGAAACTCACACACACACGCCTAGGAGCACGCACAAACACACACAAACACAAACACACACACACCCAGAAACACACAAAACAAACCCCCCAGAAACACACACATACACGCAGAAGCACACACAAACTCACCCAGAAATACAAACTCACAAAAACCAAGAAACATAAACACTCACACAAGCACACACAGAAGCACACATACACACACCCAGAAACACACAAATACACAGGAACAAACACACACACACACACACACACACAGAGCCAGAAACACACACACACACGCAGAAACACACATAAACACACACACAGAAACACACACATACAAACACAGAACACGCCCCACACGCACAACACCAGAAACACACACACACACATAACCTGATTCAGAAACACACACACAGACCAACAAACAGACACACACACACACACACCCAGAAAAACGTACACAATCTCCCAGAAACACACACAAACGCACACACACAGAAACACCCACAGAAACACGGAGAAGCAGATAAACACACACCCAGAAACACATACACACAGAAACACACACACACACACACACACACACAGAAACACACACACATACCCAAAAACACACTCACACAAACACACACATCCAGAAACCCACACAAACACACACTCGGAAACACACACTCCAGAAACAAAGACACCCACCCTGAAACGCACAAATAAATAGCTAGAAATACACACCCACCAACTCAGATACACATATACAAAAATGGAGAATCACAGACACACACACCCAGAAACACGCACGCACATACCCAGAAACGCACACACACAAACACAGACACACACCCAGAAACATACACACACAGAGGAACCTACCGACAGACATACACCCAGCAAAATACACACACACATCCTGGAAGAAACACGCACCCAGAAACACACATACACATCCGGAAACATACATACACATCCAGAAACACACACACACAACCAGAAACACAGACACACGCAGTAGAATAAACACACACACCCCGAAATGAACACACACACACACACACAAAACACACACACACACATACGCACACACACATACAGGAACACACCCACAGAAACACACCCAGAAAAGCGCACACACAGAAAAAACACACACCCAGTAACATGCACACCCAGAAACACACAAAAACACAGAAACGCACACACACACCCACAGAAACACACACGCTCACACACACGCAGAAGGAAACACACCCACCCAGAAACACACACACAAAGAGCCAGAAACATACACACACACACCCAGAAACACACAGAGAAACACGGAGAAACACACAAACACACATCCAGAAACACACACATAAATACAAACCCAGATAAACATACAAACACACCGATAAACACGTACACACACACTCAGAAACACACACAAAAATACGGAGAAACACACACACACACACACAGAAACACAACCACACACACGGCCAAAAACACACACGCCCACACGGAGAAACACACACACACAGAAACACTCACCCAGAAACACACACACCCAGAAAAACACACACACACACACACACACACACACACACAGAAACACACACACACCCAGAAACAAACTCACACACACCCAGAACCAAACACACTCCCACACCTAGAATCACACAAACACACAAACACCCAGAATCACACGCAGACACGCTGAATCCCACACACAAATCGACCCAAAAACACACACAAACTCGGAGAAACACATACAAACACACCCATAAACAGACACACACACAACCTGAAACAAACACACACACACACACACACACATGCACATACTCACCCAGAAACACACTCACACACAGCAAGAAACACACACATACACACACCCAGAAACACAAATATAAACCCAGAAACACACACACACACACAAACATAAACAAAAACACACACACAGAAACAGACACACACACTCCCAGAAACAAACACACACCCAGAAACATACAGCCAAACAAACACAGAAACACACACCCAGAACAATACACACAGACAGAAACACTAACATACACGCAGAAGAAACACAGATACACCCCGAAACACACACAGACGCACAGAAAAACGCACACACCCACCAACACAAGCATACACACAGCCAGAAACACACACACACACAGACATCCAGAAACACAAACAAACACTTCCTGAAACACACACAAACATACCTCCAGAAACACACACACACACACAGAAACATGCACACTAACAGACAAACACAGAAGCAAACATACCCACACCCAGAAACACACACACACACACCCAGCAACACACACACATAGAAACACACACACACGCAGAAACACACACAAACACACATCCCCAGAAACACACACACTCTCACAACATGACCCAGAAACACACACACACACTCACCCAGAAACACACACACAAACTCCCAGAAACACACACACACACACAAACAGAAACACACACACAAACACTTAGAAGCATATAGAAACTCACCCTGAAACACATAAACATAGAAACACACTCACACACCCAGATACAAGCACATACACCCAGACACCCACACAAACACACACCGAGAAACACACACACAAACAGAAACAAACACACCAACAGAGACACACACAAAAAGACCCAGAAACAAATACACACACGCGCAGAAAAACACACACATACCCAGAAACAGACACACAAAAGAAGACCCCCACAGAAAGACACCCAGAAAAACGCACACACACACACAGTAAAAAACACACACCCAGAAACAAACAAACCCAGATACACACACACACAAACGCACACCCAGAAACACACACACAGAAACGCACATACACACACACACACACACAACCAGAAGCACACACGCACAAACACACCCAGAAACACAAACAAACTCACCCAGAAACACAAACTCACACACACCAAGAAAATAAACATTCAAACACACACACACACACAGAAGCACACACCCAGAAACATACAAACACAAAGGAACACACACACACACGCACACACACACAGAAACACACACACACACAGAAACACACACACGCACAAACACTGAAACACACACATACAAACACAGAACACCACCCGCACACACACACACCCAGAAACTCACACACACTCACAGGCCACCCAGAAACACATACACAAACAGGGAGAAACACATACACACACACCCAGAAACAGACACACACACACCGAGGAACACACACTCACAGACACACACAGTAACACAGACACACACACCCAGAAACACACACGCACACACCCAGAAAAGCACATACACAAACACACACACGCACACACAACCAGAAACGCTCACACACACACAGACACACACACACAGGAACCCACCAACAGACACACACCCTAAAACAGACAGACACAAACCTAGAAACACAGGCACACACAAAACACACACACACCCAGAAACACGCGCACACACACAACCAGAAACAAAAACACACTCCCAGAAACACCCACACATAGCCCCAGAAACACACAAACGCCCAACCAGAAACACACACACACAAACACGGAGAAACACATACACGCACACCAAGAAACACACACAGACTCCCACAAACACTCCCACAAACACACACCCAGAAAAACACACATCACACACCCAGAAAAACACTCACACACCCAGAAACACACACACACACACAAAAAAACAGGCACACACACACACCCTTAACCAAACACACACAGAAAAACACACACCCAGAAACACACACAGAATCTCCCAGAAACAAACACACTCTCCCACGTACACACACACAAACACTGAGAAGAACATACTCACACACCCAGAAACACATTCACAAGGCAACACACACACACACAGCCTGAAACACACGCACACACATCCAGAAACCCACCCAAACATACATGCAGAAACACTCTCAAGCACGCAGAAACAAACACACATACCCAGAAACACACACACAAAGACCGAGTAACACCCACACACAAACCCAGAAACACACACACAAACACTGATAAGCACAGAAAAACACACCCAGAAACACAGAAATACACACAGAAACTCACACACACTCCCCAGAAACACACACACAACCAAAACACACACAGACACACAGAAACACACACACACACACACACACAGATACAAACACATACACACCCAGAAACACACACGCACAAACACAGAGACACACCCACACACACACACACACACACCCATAGAAACGCACACACACTCAGAACCTGACCTAGAAACACACAAACACACAACCACAAACACATACACACACACACACACACCCAGGATCACTCACAAACAAACACAAACACAAACACACCCAGAAACAACAATGCAGACACACATACCCAGAAACACCAACGAACACTCGCAGAAAAACAAGCAAGCACACCTCCAAAAACACAAACATACTCCCAGAAACAGACACAAACTCACCCAGAAACACAAACTCACACAAGCCCAAAACATAAACACTCACACAAACACACACAGAAGAACACTTACACAACCCCACAAACACGCAAACACACAGCAAAACACACACACACACACACACACAGACACCCAGAACACACACACACACACCCAGAAACACACACACACACAGAAACACACACATACAAACAGAAACACAGACACTCAGTAACACACAGACACACACACACACACAGAAACAAACATACACACACACAAACACACCCAGGATCGCACACAAACAAACACAAACACAAGCACACCCAGAAACAACAATGCTGACACACACACCCAGAAACACACACGAACACTCGCAGAAAAACACGCAAGCACATCTTCAGAAACACACACATACACCCAGAAACACACGCAAGCTCACCAAGAAACACAAACTCACACACACCCAAAACATAAACACTCACACAAACACACACAGAAGAACACATACACAAACCCAGAAACACACAAACACACAGGAACACATACACACACACACACACACACACACACCCTGAACACGCACACACACACCCAGAAACACACACATACAAACACAGAAAACGCCCCACTCACACACACCCCCAGAAACACACACACTCACAACGTGACCCAGAAAAACACACACATACCAACAAACAGACACACACAGACACACCCAGAAACACACACACAAACTCCCAGAAACAAACACACACACACCCAGAAACACACACACAAACACGGAGAAGCACATAAACACACACCCAGAAACACATACACACAGAAACAAACACAGACACACACACAAACAGAAACACAAAGACACATGCACACACACACACACACACACACACGGTAACAAACACACACAGAAAAACCCAGATGCATACAGACCCTCCAACGAACACACTCACACACACTCCCCCAGAAACACACACACACACCGAGAAACAGACACACACACACACAGAAACAGACACACACTCCCAGGAACACACACACAGAAGCACAAACACACACAGAGAAACAGACACAAACAAACACAGAAACACACACTCACATACACCCAGAAACATAAACACTCAAACGCACACACACAGAAGCACACATACACAAACCCAGAAACACACAAACACAAACACAAACACACACTCACACAACCAGAAACACACACACACACACAAACCTAGAAACACACCAGCACAAACACAGAAGCGAACATACACCCACCCAGAAACACACACACACACACACAAACAGAAACACACACACAAACACCCAGTAACACACACATGCACACACAGAGACACACATATACACACACTCACACCCAAGATCGTGCACAAACACAACACACACACACCCAGAAACAACAATGCAAACACACACACACAGAAACACACACAAACACTCCCAGAAACACACGCAAACAGACCACCAGAAACACACACACAAACCCAAAACTCACACACACACACGCAGAAACCCACACAAACACACACCCAGAAACACATGTACACATAACCAGAAACACACACATACACACACACGCAGGAACCCACCCACAGACACAAACCCAGATAAACACACACATACCCAGAAACACACACACACACAAAAACACACACACAAACACGGATAAGCACATGCACACACACACCCAGAAACACACACACACACATACATCCAGAAACAAACACACACACCCAGAAACACACACACAAAAGAAGACCCCCACAGAAAGACACCCAGAAAAACACACACACACACACACACACACACAGAAAAAAAAACACCCAGAATCAAACAAACCCAGACACACACACACAAACACACACCCAGAAACACACACACGGAAACGCGCATACACACACACACACACAACCAGAAGCACACATGCACAAACACACCCAGAAACATACACAAACACACCTAGAAACACAAACAAACTCACCCAGAAACACAAACTCTCACACACCAAGAAAATAAACATTCACACACACACATACAGAAGCACATATACACACATCCAGAAACAAACAAACACAAAGGAACACACACACATGCACACACACACACAGAAACACACACACACACAGAAACACATACACACGCACAAACACTGAAACACACACAAACAAACACAGAACACCACCCGCACACACACACAACCAGAAACACACACACACTCACAACCTGACCAGAAACACACACACACACACACACACACACAGAAAAAAACACACAAACTCCCAGAAACGCACAGAAACACACAAACACGGAGAAGCACATAAACACATAACCGGAAACACATACACACCCAAACACACACAGAAACACACACACACACACACCAGAAACACACACACACATATCCAGAAACCAAACAAAACACACACCCAGAAACACAAACACACAACCCTGAAACAAAAACACACAAGCAGAAACACACACACAAAGAACCAGAAACACTCACACACCCACCCAGAAACACATACACAAACAGGGAGAAACACATACACACACACACCCATAAACAGACACACACACACCGAGGAACACACACACACACACACAGGAACACAGACACACACACCAAGAAAAACACACGCACACACCCAGAAAAGCACATACACAAACACACACACGCACACACAACCAGCAACACACACACACACACACAGGAACCCACCAACAGACACACACCCTGAAACAGACAGACACAAACCTAGAAACACAGGCACACACAAAACACACACACACCTAGAAACACACACACACAGCCAGAATAAAAACACACTCCCAGAAACACCCACACATAGCCCCAGAAGCACACAAATGCCCACCCAGAAACACACACACAAAACGGAGAAACACATACACGCACACAAGAAACACACACACACTCCCAGAACACTCCCACAAACACACACCCAGAAAAACACACATCACACACCCAGAAAAACACTCACACACGCACACACACACACACAGTAACAAACACACACAGGAAAACACAGATGCACACAGACCCTGCAACGAACACACTCACACACACTCCCCCAAAAACACACACATACACCGAGAAACAGACACACACACACACAGAAACACACACACACTCCCAGGAACACACACACACAGAAGCACAAACACACACACAGAAACAGACACACACACACCCAAAAACACACACACACACACCCAGAAACACACACTCACACACACCCAGGAACATAAACACTCAAACACACACGCACGGAAGCACACATACACAAATCCAGAAACACGCAAACACAAACAGAAACACACACTCACACACATAAACAGAAACACACACACAAAACCCAGTAACACACACATGCACACACAAAAAGAAACACACACACAAACACCCAGTAACACACACATGCACACACAGAGACACACATATAAACACACTCACACCCAGGATCGTGCACAAACAAACACAACACACACACACCCAGAAACAATATTGCACACACAGACACACAGAAACACACACAAACACTCGCAGAAACACATGTACACATAACCAGAGACACACACATACACACACACGCTGGAACCCACCCACAGACACACACCCAGCTAAAAACACACATACCCAGAAACACACACACACCCAAAAACACACACACAAACACGGATAAGCACATGCACACACACACACAGAAACACATACGCACACACATCCAGAAACAAACACACACACCCAGAAACACACACACAAAGACCCAGAAACACACACACGCCCACCCAGAAACACAGACACAAACACGGAAAAACACATACACACAAACCCAGAAACACGCACAGACTCCCAGAAGCACACACACAAACACACACCCAGAAACACATACACAAACACCCAGAAACACACACAAACACCCAGAAGCACAAACACAAGCACTGAGAAGCACACACACACAGATACAGACACACACACACCCAGAAACACACCCCCAGAAAAAATGTACACCCAGAATCACACACATACCCAGAAACGCACACACACACACACACACACACACACACACACACACACACCTAGAAACACACATGCACACACACACCCAGGAACACACACAAACAAACCCAGAAACATACCCCGAGATACACACAACCACCCAGGAACAGAAACTCACACACACCCAGAAACATAGACACTCACACACACACACACAGAAGCGAACATACACCCACCCAGAAACACACACACACACACACACACACAAACAGAAACACACACACACATTCCCAGTAACACACACACACACACAGAGACACAAATATACACACACTCACACCCAGGATCGTGCACAAACAAACACAACACACACACACCCAAAAACAGCAATGCACACACACACCCAGAAACACACGCAATCACTCCCAGAAACACAGGCAAACACACCGCCAGAAACACACATAAACCCAGAAACACACACAAACGCACCCAGAAACACGCGTACACACACCCAGGAACAAACACACACCCAGACCGGAGACACACACACACAAAGACCCAGAAACATAAACAAACACGGAGAAACACATACACACACACCCAGAAATACACAGACACACACACACACCCAGAAACACAGACACACACACCCAGAAATGCAAACGCATACACCCAGAAACGCACACACACAAACTCACACACGCACACACACATAACCAGAAACACACACACACACAGGAACCCACCCACAGACACACACCCAGAAAAACACACACACACCCAGAAACACACACACAAACTCAAAAACACACACACAAACACGGATAAGCACATACACACACACACACACACACACACACACAGAAACACACACACACACACATCCAGAAACAAACACACACACCCAGAAACACACGCACAAAGACCCAGAAACACACACATGCCCAACCAGAAACACACACACAAACACAGAGAAACACATACACACACATACCCAGAAACACACACAGACTCCCAGAAACACACATACACACACACACACACACACACACAGAAACACACACACATACACGGAGAAGTACATAAACACACACCCAGAAACACATACACAAATAAACAAACACAGACACACACACACCCTGAAACAAACACACACAAACCCAGAAACACACACACACAAACTCCCAGAAACAAACATACACACACACACCCACACACACACGAACACTGAGAAGCACGTACACACACACACCCAGAAACACATTCACAAATGAACGCACATGCACAGACCCAGAAACACACGCACACACACCCAGAATCCCACACAAGCACACATCCAGAAACACACTCACGCACCCAGAAACAAAGACTCACACCCACACACACACACAAACGCTGAGCAGCACATACACATACACCCAGAAACACATTCACAAAGGAACGCACACACACACCCAGAAGCACACGTACACACACCCAGAAACACACACAAACACGCACCCAGAAACAAACACTCACACCCATAAACACACACACAAAGACTGAGTAACACGCACACACACCCAGAAAAACACACACAAACGCACGCCCCGAAAAACACACAGCACACACCAAGAAACACACACACACACAAACACACAGTAACACACACACACACACAGAGAAAAACACCAACACACACACACCCGGCAACGAACACTCTCAAACGCACTCCCCCAAAAACAGAGGCACACACCGAGAAACAGATACACACACACCCAGAAACACACCCAAACACACTCCCAGAAGCACAAGCACAAGCACGGAGAAGCACATAGACACACATCCAGAAACAGACACACACGCACACAGAAACAAATACACACAGAAACACACACACAAACCCCAAACTCACACACACACACCCAGAAACACACGTACACACACCCAGAAACAAACACACACCCAAACCGGAAACACACACTCAAAGACCCAGATATATACACAAACACGGAGAAACACATACACACACGCCCAGAAATACACACACACACACCCAGAAACACAGACACACACAGAAACACACACACACACACTCACAGAAACACACACACACACCCAGAAACCGACACACACACACCCAGAAACACTCACACAGACACACACCCAGAAAAACACACACACAAACACGGATAAGCACATACACACACACACAGAAACATACACACACACACACATCCAGAAATAAACACACACACCCAGAAACACACACACAAACACGGAGAAGCACATACAAACACACCCAGAAACACACACAGACTCCCAGAAACACACAGACAAACACACACACAGAAACACATACACAAACACCCAGAAACACACACACACACACACACACACACACACACACACACACCCAGAAGCAGAAACACAAGCACGGAGAAGCACATACACACACACCCAGATACACACACATGCACACAGGAACACACCCACAGGCAGACGCCCAGAAAAACACACACCCAGAAAAAATACACATCCAGAAAAACACACACCCAGAAACACACACACACACACACGCAGAAACACACACACACACACACACACAGAAACACACGCACACACACACACACACACACACAGACCTAGAAACACACACGCACACACACCAAGAAACACACACAAACACACCCAGAATCACACACCCAGAAACAGAACCTCACACACACCTAGAAACATAAACACTCACACACACCCACAGAAGAACACATACACAAACCCAGAAACACACACACACACACACTGAAACACACACACACGCACAGAAACACACACATACAAACACAGAAAACCGCCCACTCACACACAGCCCCAGAAACACACACACACTCACAACCTGACCAAGAAACACACACAAATACCAACAGACAGACACACACAGACACACCCAGAAATAGACACACAAACTCCCAGAAACACACACACACAAACACACCCAGAAACACACACACAAACACAAAGAAGCACATAAACCCACACCAGAAACACATACACACCCTAAACAAACACACACAAACCCAGAAACACACACACACAAACACTGAGAAGCACATACACACCCACACCCAGAAACACATTCACAAAGGAACACACAAACACACACCCAGAAAAACACACAACACACACCAAGAAACACACACACACTCACACACAGACACACAGAAAAACAAGGACACACACACACCCTGCAACGAACACACTCACACACACTCTGCCAGAAACACAGACACACACCGTGAAGCAGACACACACACAGTCCCTGAAGCACAAACACAAGCACGCAGAAGCATATGCACACACACCCAGAAACAGACGCACACACACCCAGAAACACATACACACGGAAACCCACACACAAACCCGAAACCCACACACACACACCCAGAAAAACACGTACACACACCCAGAAAGAAACACACACCCAAACCGGAAGCACACACACAAAGACCAGGAAACATACACAAACAAAAAAAAACACATACACACACACACCCAAAAATACACACACAGAGAACCAGGAAAACAGACACGTGCACAGAAACACACACACACACACATACACAAAAACACACACACATCCAGAAACACACACACACACACACACACACACAGAAATCCACACACACACCCAGAAACACAGACACACATACCCAGAAATACACGCGTACACACCCAGAAAAACACACACACAGACACACACACACAGGAACCCACCCACAGACACACACCCAAAAAAACACACACACAGAAACGCACACACACCCAAAAACACACACACAAGCACAGATAAGCACATACACACACACACAGAAACACACACACACTCACACACACACACATCCAGAATCAAACACACACACCTAGAACCACTCACACAAAGACCCAGAAACACACATACGCTCACCCAGAAATACACACACAAACACCCAGAAACACATACACACACACCCAGAAGCAGAAACACAAGCATGGAGAAGCACATACACACACACCCAGATACAGAAACACACACACCCAGAAACACACACATGCACACAAGAACACAACCACAGACAGACACCCAGAAAAACACACCCCCAGATAAAATACACACCCACAGACAGACACACAGAAACACACACACGCATGCAGAAACAATCACAAACACACACACACACAGAAATGCACACACTCACACACACACACAGACCTAGAAACACACACGCACACCAACCCAGAAACACACACAGACACACCCAGAAACACACACACACACTCACTCACCCAGTAACACACACACACACACACACACACACACACACAGAAACAACAATGCACACACACACCCAGAAACACACACAAACACTCCCAGAAACCCACGGAAACATACACCCAGAAACACACACACACAGCCCAGAAGCGAGCACACACACTCAGAAACACACACACAAAACACAGAAACACACATAAAAACACCCAGAAACACACACACAAACAGGGAGAAACACATGCACAAACACTCAGAAAGAGACACACACACACACCCAGGAACACACACACAGAGAAGCAGGAACACAGACACATGCATGCAGAAATACACATGCAAACAGCCAGAAACGCACACACACACAAACACACACAGGCACACAAACACCCAGAAACACACACAAACACACAAGCACAGAAACCCACACACACTCAGAACCTGACCCAGAAAAAAACACACACACAACCACAAACACACACACACACTCACAAACAGAAACACACAGAAACACACACACACCCAAATACTAACACATACACACCCAGAAACACACACACACAAACACAGAGACCCACCCACACACACAGACACACACACACGCACACACACACACACACACTCAGGAACGCACACACGCTCAGAACCAGACCCAGAAAAAAAAAACACACAACCACAAACACACACACACACACACACACACACACAAACAGAAACACACAAACACCCACACACACCCAGGATCGCGCACAAACAAACACAGAAACACACACACCTAGAAACAACAACGCAGACACACCCCAGAAACACACACAAACACTCCCAGAAACACACGCAAGCACACCTCTAGAAACACGCACATACACCCAGAAACACACACAAACTCACCCTGAAGCACAAACTCACACACACCCAGAATCATAAACACTCACACAAGCACACACGGAAGAACACATACACAAACACACAGAAACATACATATACAAACACAGAACCCCCCCCCCCCGCCCCACCACCCCCCCCCCCCCCCCCACGCACACACACACGCACACCTCCGGAAACACACACACAATCACAACCTGACCCAGAAACAAACTCATATACCAACAAACAGATACACAAACACACAACCAGAAACACACACACAAACTCTCAGAGACACACACACACACCCAGAAACACACACACACACACACACACAGAAAGCCACACAAACACATACCCAGAAAGACACACACACACAACGCAGAAACAAGCACACACACCCGGAAACACACACACAAAGACCCAGAAACACACACAGAAACTCCCAGAAACACACACAAACAGGGAGAAACACATACACACACACCCAGAAACAGACACACACACACCCAGGAACACACACACACACACACACACAGACACGCAGGAATACTGACACACACATCCAGAAATACACACGCACACACGCAGAAATGCAAACACACAAACACACACACACAGACACACACAAACACACACACTGGTACCCAACCACTGACACACAAACCCAGAAACACACACACAAACACGGATAAGCACGTACAAGCACACCCAGAAACACAGAAATACACACAGAAACTCACACACTCTCCCAGAAACACACACACAACCAAAACACACACAGACACACAGAAACACTCACACACCCAGGTACAAACACATACACACACACAGAAACGCACACACACCCAGAAACACACACAGACACACCCAGAAACATACCCTGAGATACACACAAACACCCAGAAACAGAAACTCACACACACCCCGAAACATAAACACTCACACACACACACACAGAAGCCAACATACACCCACCCAGAAACACACACACACACAAACACACACACACCTCCAGTAACGCACACACATCCAGAAACACACACGCACCCCCCCGGAAACACAAACTCACACACACCCAGAACCATAAACGCACACACAAAAACATACAGAAGAACACATACACAAACCCAGAAACACACAAACACACAGGGACACACAAACACAGAAACACCCAGAAACACACACACACACACACACAGAAACTCAAACACACACACACACACACATACACACAGAAACACACATATACAAACACAGAACCCCCCCCCCCCCCACAGACACACACACACCTCCGGAAACACACACACAATCACAACCTGACCCAGAAACACACACATATACCAACAAACAGACACACATACACACACCCAGAAACACACACACAAACTCTCAGAAACACACACACACACACCCAGAAACACACACACACACACACACACAGAAAGCCACACAAAGACATACCCAGAAAGACACGCACACACAACCCAGTAACAAGCACACACACCCAGAAACACACACACAAAGACCCAGAAACACACACACAAACACGCAGAAACACATACACAAACAGGGAGAAACACATACACACACACCCAGAAACAGACACACACATACCCAGGAACACACACACAAACTCCCAGAAACAAACACACACACACCCAGAAACACAAACACAAATCCAGAAACCCAAACAAACACACACCCAGAAATACAGGCACACACAACCCAGAAACAAACACACACACCCAGAAACAAACACACAAACACCCAGATACACACACACAAACACCCAGAAACACATAGACAAACAGGGAGAAACATGTACACACACATCCGGGAACACACACACACACACACACACACACACAGACGCAAGAAAACAGACACACACACACCCAGAAATACACACACACACACACACACACCCAGAAACGCACACACACAAACACACACACAGACACACACAACCAGAAACACATGCACAGAGAAACACACACACACACACACACACAGAAACACACACATACACACCCAGAAACAAAAACACACACCCAGAAACACACACACAAAGACGCACAAACACACACACGCCCACCCAGAAACACACACACAAACACAGGGAAACACATACATACACACCCAGAAACAGACACAGACTCCCAGAAACGCACCCACAAACACACACCCAGAAAAACACACAACACACACACAGGAAAACACACACGCACACAGAAATACACACACACATACAGAAAAACACAGATGCACACACCCTGAAACAAACACACACACACCCAGAAACACACACACAAACTCCCAGAAACAAACACACACACACCCAGACACACACACAAACACCAAGATGCACATACACACACAAACACCCAGAAACACATTCACAAAGGAACACACACACAAACCCAGAAACACACGCACAAACACCCTGAAATCCACACAAACACACATGCAGAAACACACTCACAGACCCAGAAACAAACACTCACCCCCAGACACACACACACAAAGACTGAGAAGCACATACACATACAGCCAGAAACACAGTCACAAAGGAACACACACACACACACACCCGGAAACACACAGAAACACACATCCAGAAACCCACACAAACACACACCCAGAAACACAAGCACACACAGAGAAACACTCACACCCAGAAACACACACACAAAGACCGAGTAATACACACACACGCCCAGAAACGCACACACAAGCACACACCCAGAAAAACACTCAACACACACCAAGGAACACACACACACACAAACACGCGCGCACACACACACACACACACACACACAAACACACACACACAGTAACACAGAAACACACCCAGAAAAACACAGATGCGCACACACCCTGCAACGAACACACACAAACACACTCCCACAGAAACACACACACACACAGAAACACACATACACACACACACACACACACACACAGGATTGCACACAAACAAACACAAACACACGCACCCAGAAAAATCAATGCAGACACACATACCCAGAAACACACACAAACACTCCCAGAAACACAGGCAAGCACACCTCCAGAAACACACACACACACACCCACAAACAAACACACACCCAAACCTGAAACACACACACAGAGAAACAGAAACATACACAAACACGGAGAAACACATACACACACACACCCAGAAACACACACACACACAAACACACACACACCTCCAGTAACGCACACACATCCAGAAACACACACGCACCCCCCCGGAAACACAAACTCACACACACCCAGAACCATAAACGCACACACAAAAACATACAGAAGAACACATACACAAACCCAGAAACACACAAACACACAGGGACACACAAACACAGAAACACCCAGAAACACACACACACACACACACAGAAACTCAAACACACACACACACACACATACACACAGAAACACACATATACAAACACAGAACCCCCCCCCCCCCACAGACACACACACACCTCCGGAAACACACACACAATCACAACCTGACCCAGAAACACACACATATACCAACAAACAGACACACATACACACACCCAGAAACACACACACAAACTCTCAGAAACACACACACACACACACAGAAACACACACACACACACACACACAGAAAGCCACACAAAGACATACCCAGAAAGACACGCACACACAACCCAGTAACAAGCACACACACCCAGAAACACACACACAAAGACCCAGAAACACACACACAAACACGCAGAAACACATACACAAACAGGGAGAAACACATACACACACACCCAGAAACAGACACACACATACCCAGGAACACACACACAAACTCCCAGAAACAAACACACACACACCCAGAAACACAAACACAAATCCAGAAACCCAAACAAACACACACCCAGAAATACAGGCACACACAACCCAGAAACAAACACACACACCCAGAAACAAACACACAAACACCCAGATACACACACACAAACACCCAGAAACACATAGACAAACAGGGAGAAACATGTACACACACATCCGGGAACACACACACACACACACACACACACACAGACGCAAGAAAACAGACACACACACACCCAGAAATACACACACACACACACACACCCAGAAACGCACACACACAAACACACACACAGACACACACAACCAGAAACACATGCACAGAGAAACACACACACACACACACACAGAAACACACACATACACACCCAGAAACAAAAACACACACCCAGAAACACACACACAAAGACGCACAAACACACACACGCCCACCCAGAAACACACACACAAACACAGGGAAACACATACATACACACCCAGAAACAGACACAGACTCCCAGAAACGCACCCACAAACACACACCCAGAAAAACACACAACACACACACAGGAAAACACACACGCACACAGAAATACACACACACATACAGAAAAACACAGATGCACACACCCTGAAACAAACACACACACACCCAGAAACACACACACAAACTCCCAGAAACAAACACACACACACCCAGACACACACACAAACACCAAGATGCACATACACACACAAACACCCAGAAACACATTCACAAAGGAACACACACACAAACCCAGAAACACACGCACAAACACCCTGAAATCCACACAAACACACATGCAGAAACACACTCACAGACCCAGAAACAAACACTCACCCCCAGACACACACACACAAAGACTGAGAAGCACATACACATACAGCCAGAAACACAGTCACAAAGGAACACACACACACACACACCCGGAAACACACAGAAACACACATCCAGAAACCCACACAAACACACACCCAGAAACACAAGCACACACAGAGAAACACTCACACCCAGAAACACACACACAAAGACCGAGTAATACACACACACGCCCAGAAACGCACACACAAGCACACACCCAGAAAAACACTCAACACACACCAAGGAACACACACACACACAAACACGCGCGCACACACACACACACACACACACACAAACACACACACACAGTAACACAGAAACACACCCAGAAAAACACAGATGCGCACACACCCTGCAACGAACACACACAAACACACTCCCACAGAAACACACACACACACAGAAACACACATACACACACACACACACACACACACAGGATTGCACACAAACAAACACAAACACACGCACCCAGAAAAATCAATGCAGACACACATACCCAGAAACACACACAAACACTCCCAGAAACACAGGCAAGCACACCTCCAGAAACACACACACACACACCCACAAACAAACACACACCCAAACCTGAAACACACACACAGAGAAACAGAAACATACACAAACACGGAGAAACACATACACACACACACCCAGAAACACACACACACACCCAGAAACTCAAAAACACACACACACACAGACACACACATACAAACACAGAACACCCCCCACTCACACACACCTCCGGAAACACACACACACACTCACAACCTGACCCAGAAACACACACATATACAAACAAACAGATACACAAACACACTCACAGAAACTCACACACAAACTGTCAGAAACAAACACACACACACACACCCAGAAACACACACACAAACACGGAGAAGCACATAAACACACACCCAGAAACACATACACACAGAAACACACACAGAAACACACACACACCCAGAAACACACACACACAGAACGCCACACAAACACATACCCAGAAAGACACACACACGCAACCCAGAAGCAAACACACACACCCAGAAACACACACACAGAGACACGCAGGAATACAGACAGACACATCCAGAAATACACACGCACACACCCAGCAATGTACACACACAAACACACACACACACACAACCAGAAACACACAAACACACACACTGGAACCCAACCACTGACACACACACAGAAAAACACACACACACCCAGAAACACACCCACACACAAACCCAGAAACACACAAATAAACACGGATAAGCACATACAAACACACCCAGAAACACAGAAATAAACACAGAAACTCACACACGCTCCCAGAAACACACACACATACAAAACAAACACAGACGCACAGAAACACAATAATCCCAGATGCAAACACATACACACCCAGAAACACACACGCACAAACACAGACATCCACCCACCCACACACACACACACACACACACACACACACACATACACACACACACAGAAACGAACACACACTCAGAACCTAACCCAGAAAAAAACACACACAACCACAAAAACACACACACACACAAACACACACAAACAGGAACACATACACACACACACACACACACAGTAACACACACACACCTCCAGAAACACACACATGCACCCCGAAACCCAAACACATACACACACAGAAACACACACATACAAACACAGAACGCCCCCCACTCACACACACCTCCAGACACACACACACACTCACAACCTGACCCAGAAACACGCACATATACCAACGAACAGACACACAAACACACACCCAGAAACACACATACAAACTCTCAGAAACAAACACACACATGCACACACATAAACACTCACACAAACACAGAGAAGCACATAAACACATATACACAGAAACATACACAGACACACACACAGAAACACATATACACACCCAGAAAGCCACACAAACACGTACCCAGTAAGAAACACACACACAACCCAGAAGCAAACACACACACCCAGAAACACACACACAAAGACCCAGAAACACACACACAAACACCCAGAAACACATACACAAACAGGGAGAAACACATACACACACACCCAGAAACAGACACAGACGCACACACACACAGGAACACACACACACACAGAGACATGCAGGAATACAGACACACAGATCCAGAAATACACACGCACACACCCAGTAACACACACACACACACACACACACACACACACAGACAAACACACACTGGTACCCAACCACTGACACACACCCAGAGAAACACACACACACCCAGAAACACACCCACACACAAACCCAGAAACACACACACAAACACGGATACGCGCATACAAACACACCCAGAAACACAGAAATACACACAGAAACTCTCACATACTCCCAGAAACACACACACAACAAAACACACACAGACACACAGAAACACACACACATCCAGAATCAAACACATACACACCCAGAAACACACAAGCACAAACACAGAGACCCACCCACACACACACACACCCCCACGGAAACGCACACACACTCAGAACTTGACCCAGAAATAACACACACACAACCACAAACATACACACACACTCACACACACACACAAACAGAAACACGCACACACCCAGATACAAACACATACACACCTGGAAACACACACACACAAACACAGAGACCCACCCACACACACACGCACAGACACAGAAACGCAAACACACTCAGAACCTGACCCAGAAAAAACACACACACAACCACAAACACACACACACACAAACACAAACAGAAACACACACACACACACACGCACACACACCCAGGATCGCACACAAACAAACACAAAGAAACACACACCCAGAAACAACAATGCAGAAACACCCCAGAAACACACACTAACACTCCCAGAAACACACGCAAGCACACCTTCAGAACCACACACATAAACCCAGAAACACACACAAACTCACCCTGAAGCACAAACTCACACACACCCAGAATCATAAACACTCACACAAACACACACAGAAGAACACATACACAAACCCAGAAATATACAAACACACAGGAACACACACACAGAAACACACACACACACACACACACACACACACACACACAGAAACACACACACACATAAACACACACACACAGAAACACACGCACGCCCACCCAGAAACACACACACAAATACAGAGAAACATACACTCACACCCAGAAACACACACAGAAACATACTCCCAGAAACACACACACAAACATCTAGAAACACACACACACCCAGAAGCACAAACACAAGCCCGGATAAGCACAAACACACACACACACAGAAACAGACACACACATACCCAAAAACACACACATGGCCACAGGAACACACCCACAGACAGACACCCAGAAAAGCATACACACACAAACAATACACACCCAGAAACACACACACACGCAGAAACACTCACACACACACACCCAGAAACGCGCACACACACACACACACACACAGAAACTCATACAGACACACACAGAAACATACCCTGAGATACACACAAACACCCAGAAACAGAAACTCACACACACCCGGAAACATAAACACACACACACACACACACACACACACACAGAAGCGAACATACAACCACCCAGAAACACACACACACACAAACACACACACGCACACAAACAGAAACACACACACACACACACACCCAGTAACACACACACACATACACCCAGAAACAGTCATACAAACACACACACCCAGGATCGCGCAAAAAAACACACACCCAGAAACAGCGATGCACAACACACACAGAACCACACAGAAACACACCCAGAAACACAGGCAAGCACACCTCCAGAAACACACACACACACCCACAAACAAACACACACCCAAACCTGAAACACACACACAGAGAAACAGAAACATACACAAACACGGAGAAACACATACACACACACACCCAGAAACACACACACACACCCAGAAACTCAAAAACACACACACACACAGACACACACATACAAACACGGAACACCCCCCACTCACACACACCTCCGGAAACACACACACACACTCACAACCTGACCCAGAAACACACACATATACAAACAAACAGATACACAAACACACTCACAGAAACTCACACACAAACTCTCAGAAACAAACACACACACACACACCCAGAAACACACACACAAACACGGAGAAGCACATAAACACACACCCAGAAACACGTACACACAGAAACACACACAGAAACACACACACACCCAGAAACACACACACACAGAACGCCACACAAACACATACCCAGAAAGACACACACACGCAACCCAGAAGCAAACACACACACCCAGAAACACACACACAGAGACACGCAGGAATACAGACAGACACATCCAGAAATACACACGCACACACCCAGCAATGTACACACACAAACACACACACACACACAACCAGAAACACACAAACACACACACTGGAACCCAACCACTGACAAACACACAGAAAAACACACACACACCCAGAAACACACCCACACACAAACCCAGAAACACACAAATAAACACGGATAAGCACATACAAACACACCCAGAAACACAGAAATAAACACAGAAACTCACACACGCTCCCAGAAACACACACACATACAAAACAAACACAGACGCACAGAAACACAATAATCCCAGATGCAAACACATACACACCCAGAAACACACACGCACAAACACAGACATCCACCCACCCACACACACACACACACACACACACACACATACACACACACAGAAACGAACACACACTCAGAACCTAACCCAGAAAAAAACACACACACAACCACAAAAACACACACACACAAACACACACAAACAGGAACACATACACACACACACACACACAGTAACACACACACACACACAGAAACACACATACACAAACACACACACCTCCAGAAACACACACACGCACCCTGAAACTCAAACACATACACACACAGAAACACACACATACAAACACAGAACGCCCCCCACTCACACACACCTCCAAAAACACACACACAGTCACAACCTGACCCAGAAACACGCACATATACCAACGAACAGACACACAAACACACACCCAGAAACACACATACAAACTCTCAGAAACAAACACACACATGCACACACATAAACACTCACACAAACACAGAAAAGCACATAAGCACATATACACAGAAACATACACAGACACACACACAGAAACACATATACACACCCAGAAAGCCACACAAACACGTACCCAGAAAGAAACACACACACAACCCAGAAGCAAACACACACACCCAGAAACACACACACAAAGACCCAGAAACACACACACAAACACCCAGAAACACATACACAAACAGGGAGAAACACATACACACACACCCAGAAACAGACACAGACGCACACACACACAGGAACACACACACACACAGAGACATGCATGAATACAGACACACAGATCCAGAAATACACACGCACACACCCAGTAACACACACACACACACACACACACACACACACAGACAAACACACACTGGTACCCAACCACTGACACACACCCAGAGAAACACACACACACCCAGAAACACACCCACACACAAACCCAGAAACACACACACAAACATGGATACGCGCATACAAACACACCCAGAAACACAGAAATACACACAGAAACTCTCACATACTCCCAGAAACACACACACAACAAAACACACACAGACACACAGAAACACACACACATCCAGAATCAAACACATACACACCCAGAAACACACAAGCACAAACACAGAGACCCACCCACACACACACACACCCCCACGGAAACGCACACACACTCAGAACTTGACCCAGAAATAACACACACACAACCACAAACATACACACACACTCACACACACACACAAACAGAAACACGCACACACCCAGATACAAACACATACACACCCGGAAACACTCACACACAAACACAGAGACCCACCCACACACACACGCACAGACACAGAAACGCAAACACACTCAGAACCTGACCCAGAAAAAACACACACACAACCACAAACACACACACACACAAACACAAACAGAAACACACACACACACACACGCACACACACCCAGGATCGCACACAAACAAACACAAAGAAACACACACCCAGAAACAACAATGCAGAAACACCCCAGAAACACACACTAACACTCCCAGAAACACACGCAAGCACACCTTCAGAACCACACACATAAACCCAGAAACACACACAAACTCACCCTGAAGCACAAACTCACACACACCCAGAATCATAAACACTCACACAAACACACACAGAAGAACACATACACAAACCCAGAAATATACACACAGGAACACACACACAGAAACACACACACACACACACACACACACACACACACACAGAAACACACAGACACATAAACACACACACACAGAAACACACGCACGCCCACCCAGAAACACACACACAAATACAGAGAAACACATACACACACACCCAGAAACACACACAGAAACATACTCCCAGAAACACACACACAAACATCTAGAAACACACACACACCCAGAAGCACAAACACAAGCCCGGATAAGCACAAACACATACACACACAGAAACAGACACACACATACCCAAAAACACACACATGGCCACAGGAACACACCCACAGACAGACACCCAGAAAAGCATACACACACAAACAATACACACCCAGAAACACACACACACGCAGAAACACTCACACACACACACCCAGAAACGCGCACACACACACACACACACACACAGAAACTCATACAGACACACACAGAAACATACCCTGAGATACACACAAACACCCAGAAACAGAAACTCACACACACCCGGAAACATAAACACTCACACACACACACACACACACACACACACAGAAGCGAACATACAACCACCCAGAAACACACACACACACACAAACACACACACGCACACAAACAGAAACACACACACACACACACCCAGTAACACACACACACATACACCCAGAAACAGTCATACAAACACACACACCCAGGATCGCGCAAAAACACACACACCCAGAAACAGCGATGCACAACACACACAGAACCACACATAAACACACCCAGAAACACAGGCAAGCACACCTCCAGAAACGCACATACACCCAGAAACACCCCCCCCCCCCGGAAACACAAACTCACACACACCCAGAACCATAAGCACGCACACAAACACACACAGAAGAACACATACACAAACCCAGAAACACACAAACACACAGGGACACACAAACACACACAGACCCAGAAAAACACACACACACCCAGAAACTCAAACACACACACACACACAGAAACAACAATGCAGACACAACCCAGAAACACTCACAAACACTCCCAGAAGAACAAACCCACACACACACAGAAACACACACACACATAAACACACACACACAGAAACACACACACGCCCACCCAGAATCACACACACAAATACGGAGAAACACATGCACACACACCCAGAAACACACACAGACTCCCAGAAACACACACACAAACACACACCCAGAAACACATACACAAACATCCAGAAACACACACACACCCAGAAGCACAAACACAAGCACGGATAAGCACATACACACACACCCAGATACAGACACACACATACCCAAATACACACACATGTCCACAGGAACACACCCACAGACAGTCACCCAGAAAAGCATACACACGCAAACAATACACACCCAGAAAAACACACACCCAGAAAAACACGCAGAAACACTCACACACACACACACCCAGAAACACACACAGAAACACCAAGAAACACACCCTGAGATACACACAACCACCCAGAAACAGAAACTCACACACACACACAAAGAAGCGAACATACACCCACCCAGAAACACACACAGACACAAACACACACACACACACAAACAGAAACACACACACACACACACAAACCCAGTAACACACACACACATACACCCAGAAACAGACATACAAACACACACACCCAGGATCCCGCAAAAACTCACACACCCAGAAACAACGATGCACACACACACACACAGAAACACACACAAACACATCCAGAAACACAGGCAAGCACACCTCCAGAAACGTACATACACCCAGAAACACACCACCTCCCCCCCCCCCGCCCCGGAAACACAAACTCACACACACCCAGAACCGTAAACACGCACACAAACACACATAGAAGAACACATACACAAACCCAAAAACACACATACACACAGGGACACACAAACACACACGCACCCAGAAACACACACACACACCCAGAAACTCAAACACACACACAAACACACACACAGAAACACACAGATACAAACACAGAACGCCCCCCATCACACACACCTCCAGAAACACACACACACTCACAACCTGACCCAGAAACACACACATATACCAACAAACAGACACACAAACACGCACTCAGAAACACACACACAAACTCTCAGAAACACACACACACACACAGAAACACACACACAAACACGGAGAAGCACATAAACACACGCCCAGAACACATACACACAAAAACACACACAGACACGCACAACCCCAGAAACACACACACACACCCAGAAAGCCACACAAACAGATAACCAGAAAGGCACACACACACAACCCAGAAACAAGCACACACACCCAGAAACACACACACAAACACCCAGAAACACATACACAAACAGGGAGAAACACATACACACACACCCATAAACAGACACACACACACCCAGGAACACACACACACACACACACACACACAGACACGCAGGAATACAGACACACACATCCAGAAATGCACACGCACACACCCAGAAACGCAAACACACAAACACACACACACACACAAACACACACACTGGTACCCAACCACTAACACACACCCAGAGAAACACACACACACCCAGAAACACACCCACACACTAACCCAGAAACACACACACAAACACGGATAAGCATGTAAAAACACACCCAGAAACACAGAAATACACACAGAAACTCACACACACTCCCAGAAACACACACACAACCAAAACACACACAGACACACAGAAACACACACACACCCACATACAAAGACATACACACCCAGAAACACACACACACAAACACAGAGTCCCACTCACACACACACACCCACAGAAACGCACACATACTAAGAACCTGACCCAGAAAAAAACACACACACAACCACTGACACACACACACGCACACACACACACACAAACAGAAACACACACACACACACACCCAGTAACACACACACACACACACACACACACAGGATCGCGCACAAACAAGCACAAACACACACACACACAGAAACAACAATGAAGACACAATCCAGAAACACTCACAAACACTCCCAGAAGAACAAACTCTCACACACACATAAACACACACACACAGAAACACACACACGCCCACCCAGAAACACACACACAAATACGGAGAAACACATAGACACACACCCAGAAACACACACAGACTCCCAGAAACACACACACAAACACACACCAAGAAACACGTACACAAACATCCAGAAACACACACACACCCAGAAGCACAAACACAAGCACGGATAGGCACATACACACACACCCAGATACAGACACACACATACCCATAAAACGCACACATGTCCACAGGAACATACCCACAGACAGACACCCAGATAAGCATACACACACAAACAATACACACCCAGAAACACACACACCCAGAAACACACAAACACGCAGAAACACTCACACACACAAACCCAGAACCGCACACACACACACACACACACACACACACACACACACACACCCAGAAACACGCACAGACACACCCAGAAACATACCCTGAGATACACACAAACACCAAGAAACAGAAACTCACAAACACCCGGAAACATAAACACTCACACACACACACACACAGAAGCGAACATACACCCACCCAGAAACACACACACACAAACAGAAACACACACACACACACACACCCAGTAACACACACACGCATACACCCAGAAACAGACGTAAAAACACACACACCCAGGATCGCACAAAACCACACACACCCAGAAACAACGATGCACACACACACACAGAAACACACACAAACACACACAGAAACACAGGCAAGCACACCTCCAGAAACGCACATAAACCCAGAAACACACCCCCACCCCCCCGGAAACACAAACTCACACACACCCAGAACCATAAACAAGCACACAAACACACAGGGACACACAAACACACACACACCCAGAAACACACACACACACACACACCCAGAAACACACAGATACAAACACAGAACGCCCCCCACTCACACACACCTCCAGAAACACACACACACTCACAACCTAACCCAGAAAACTGATACCAACAAACAGACACACAAGCACACACCCAGAAACACACACACAAACTCTCAGGAACACACACACACAGACACACAGAAACACACACACAAACACGGAGAAGCACATAAGCACACACCCAGAAACACACACACACACACACAATCACAGAAATCCACACAAACACATACCCAGAAAGACACACACACACACACAACCCAGAAACAAGCACACACACCCAGAAACACACACAAAGACCCAGAAACACACACAGAAACACCCAGAAACACATACACAAACAGGGAGAAACACATACACACACACCCAGAAACAGACACACACACACCCAGGAACACACACACACATACAGACACGCAGGAATACAGACACACACATCCAGAAATACACATGCACACACCCAGAAACGCAACACACAAACACACACACACAAACACACACACACACACACACAAACACACACACACTGGTACCCAACCACTGACACACACCCAGAGAAACACACACACACCTTAAAACACACCCACACACAAACCCAGAAACACACACACAAACACGGATAAGCACGTACAAACACACCCAGAAACACAGAAATACACAGAGAAACTCACACACACTCCCAGAAATACACACACCACCAAAACACACACAGACACACAGAAAGACACACACACCCAGATACAAACACATACACACCCAGAAACACACACGCACAAACACAGAGTCCCACCCACACACACACACACCCACAGAAACGCACACATACTCAGAGCCTGACCCAGAAGAAAACACACACACAACCCCTGACACACACAAACACACACACACACAAACAGAAACACACACATACACACCCAGTAACACACACACTGAAACATACATACACACACCCAGGATCGCGCACAAACAAACATAAACACACACACACCCAGAAACAACAATGCAGACACAACCCAGAAACACATACAAACACACCCAGAAGAACAAACTCACACACACCCAGAAACATAAACACTTACACAAACACAAACAGAAGAACACATACACAAACCCAGAAACTCACAAACACACAAGAACACACACACACACACACACACACAGAAACACACACACACACCGAGAAACACACACACACAAAGAAACACACACATACAAACACATAACACCCCCCACCTCCACCCACCCCCAAAAACACACACACACTCACAACCTGACCCAGAAACACACACACATACCAACAAACAGACACACACACACACACAAAGCCAGAAACACACACATACACACACCCAGAAACACAAATACAAACCCAGAAACACACACACACACACAAACATAATCACAAACACGCACACAGAAACAGACACACACACACCCAGAAACACACACACACCCAAAAACATACAGCCAAACAAAAACAGAAACGCACACTCGCACACACCCAGAAAAATAAACACAGAGGGAAACACTAACATACACGCAGAAAAACACAGACACACCCAGAAACACTCACAGACACACAGAAACACACACACACCCAGCAACACACGCACACACACAGCCAGAAACACACACACACAGACATCCAGAAACACACACAAATACACCCTGAAACACACACAGACACTCCTCCAGAAACACACACACCCCCAGAAACATGCAAACACAGAGAAACACAATTCGCACACACCCAAAAACATAAACACTCACAGACAAACACAGAAGCACACATACGCACACCCAGAAACACACACACACCCAGAAACACACACACACAGAAACACAGACACACACAGAAACACACACACACACATCCCCAGAAACACACACACACTCACAACATGACCCAGAAACACACACACACACACCAACAAAAACACACACACACACACCCAGAAACACACACACAAACTCTCAGAAACACTCACACACACACATTACCAGAAACACACACACAAACACTGAGAAGCAGATACAAACTCAACCAGAAACACATACACACAGAAACACACTCACACACCTTCAGAAACACGCACATACACCCAGACACCCACACAAACACACACCGAGAAACACACACACACACACACGCAGAAACAAACACACCAACAGAGACACACACAAAAAGACCCAGAAACACAAACACACACGCCCAGAAACACACACACATACCCAGAAACACACACACAAAAGAAGAACCCCACAGAAACACACCAAGAAAAACGCACACACACAAACAGAAAAAAAAAACACACACCCAGAATCAAACAAACCCAGATACACACACACACACAAACACACACAACCAGAATCACACACGCACACACACACACAGAAACATACACAAACACAACCAGAAACACTCACAAAGTCACCCAGAAACACAAACTCACACAAACCAAGAAAATGAACATTCACACACACACACACACACACACAGAAGCACATATACACATACCCAGATACAAACAAACACAAAGGAACACACACACAGAAACGCACACACACAGACAGAAACACACACACACACAAACATACACAAACATTGAAAAACACACATACGAACACAGAACACCATCCGCACAAACACACACCCAGAAACACACACACACTCACAACCTGACCAGAAACACACACACACACACACACACACACAAAAAAATACACAAACTCCCAGAAACACGGAGACACACAGACAAACACGGAGAAGCACATAAACAAACAACCAGAAACACATACACACCCAAACACACACAGAAACACACACACACCCAGGAACACACACACATATCCAGAAGCCCACACAAACACACACTCAGAAACACACACACAATCCTGAAGCAAAAACACACAAGTAGAAAAACACACACAAAGAACCAGAAACACTGACACACCCACCGAGAACCACATACACAAACAGGGAGAACCACATGCACACACACCAGAAACAGAAACACACACACCGAGGAACACACAAACACACACACACACACATGCAGGAACACAGACACACACACCAAGAAACACACACGCACACACCCAGAAAAGCACATACACAAACACACACAAACAACCAGAAACACACACACACACGCACGCGCGCGCACACACACACACACACACACACACACACACACACACACACACACACACGAACCCACCAACAGACACACACCCTGAAACAGACAGGCACACACCTAGAAAGACACGCACACGCAAAACACACGCACACCCAGAAACACACACAGCCACAGCCAGAAACAAAAACAGACTCCCAGAAACAGCCACACATAGACCCAAAACACACAAACGCCCACGCAGAAACACACACACGAACATGGAGAAACACATACACGCACACCCAGAAACACACACAGACTCCCAGAAGCACACCCACAAACACACAGCCAGAAAAACACACATCACACACCCAGAAACACAGACACAAAAACAGATACACACACACACCCTTAAACAAACACACACACACACCCAGAAACACACACAGAAACTCCCAGAAAAAAAACACACTCTCCCACCTACACACACACACACAAACACTGAGAAGCACATACACACACACACAGAAACACATTCACAAAGAAACACACACACACACACCCAGAAACACACGCGCACGCACCCAGAAACACACCAAAACACACACCCAGAAACACACTCAAGCACGCAGAAACAAACACTCACACCCAGAAACACATACACAAAGACCAACTAACACCCACACACAAACCCAGAAACACACACACAAACACGGATAAGCACATACAAACACACCCCGAAACACAGAAATACACACCAAAACTAGCACACACTCCCAGAAAGACACACACAACCAAAACATACACAGCCACACAGAAACATACACACACCCAGATACAAACACATACACACCCAGAAACACACACACACAAACACAGAGACCCACCCACACACACACACACACACACCCACAGAAACGCACACACACTCAGAACCTGACCCAGAAAAAAACACACACACAACCACAAACACACACACGCACACACACACACACACACACACACACACATACAGAAACAGAAACACACTCACCGAGGAACACACACACACATGCAGGAACACAGACACAAACACCAAGAAACACACATGCACACACCCAGAAAAGCACATACACAAACAAACACACACAACCAGAAACACACACACACGCACACACACACACACAACACACACACACACACACACACACACACACACACACACACACACACAGGAACCCACCAACAGACACACACCCTGAAACAGACAGGCACACACCTAGAAAGACACGCACACGCAAAACACATGCACACCCAGAAACACACACAGCCTCACCCAGAAACAAAAACAGACTCCCAGAAGCAGCCACACATAGACCCAGAAACACACAAACGCCCACCCAGAAACACACACATGAACACGGAGAAACACATACATGCACACCCAGAAACACACAGACTCCCAGAAACACACCCACAAACACATACCCAGAAAAACACACATCACACACCCAGAAACACAGACACAAAAACAGATACACACACACACCCTTAAACAAACACACACACACACACACACACACAGAAACACACACAGAAACCCCTATAAAAAAACACACTCTCCCACCTACACACACACACAAACACTGAGAAGCACATACACACACACCCAGAAACACATTCACAAAGAAACACATACACACACCCAGAAACTCACGCACACATGCCCAGAAACCCACCAAAACACACACCCAGAAACACATTCAAGCACGCAGAAACAAACACTCACACCCAGAAACACACACACAAAGACCAAGTAACACCCACACACAAACCCAGAAACACACACACAAACACAGATAAGCACATACAAACACACCCCGAAACACAGAAATACACACCGAAACTCACACACACTCCCAGAAAGGCACACACAACCAAAACATACACAGCCACACAGAAACATACACACACCCAGATACAAACACATACACACCCAGAAACACACACACACAAACACAGAGACCCACCCACACACACACACCCACAGAAACGCACACGCACTCAGAGCCTGACCCAGAAAAAAACACATACACAACCACAAACACACACACACAAACACACACACAAACAGAAACACACACACACACAGATGCAAACACATACACAGACACACACACACACACAGGATCACGCACAAACAAATACAAACACAAGCACACCCAGAAACAACAATGCAGACACACATAGCCAGAAACACACACAAACACTCGCAGAAAAACACGCAAGCACACCTCAAGAAACACACACATACACCCAGAAACACACACACACTCACCCAGAAACATAAAGTCACACACACCCAAAACATAAACACTCACAAAAACACACACAGAAGAACACATACACAAACCCAGAAACACACAAACACCAGGAACACACACACACACACAGAAACGCACACACACAAACACAGAAACACACACATACCAACAGAAACAAACACACACACACACACACAGACACAGTAACAAACACACACACACCCAGAAACAAACATACACACACACACACAAACACACACCCAGGATCACGCACAAACAAACACAAACACAAGCACACCCAGAAACAACAATGCACACACACACACCCAGAAACACACACGAACACTTGCAGAAAAACACGCAAGCACACTTCCAGAAACACACACATACACCCAGAAACACACATAAACTCACCCAGAAACACAAACTCACACACACCGAGAACATAAACAGTCACACAAACACACATACACAAACCCAGAAACACACAAACACACAGGAACACACACACACACACAGAAACACACACATACAAACACAGAAAACGCCCCACTCACACACACACCCAGAAACGCACACACACTCATAACCTGACCCA
>NC_054485.1:20725395-20742895 GCF_017639515.1 Carcharodon carcharias | reverse complement strand
ATACACACACACACACACACACACACACACACACACACACACACACACACGGTAACACACACACACGCACAAAAAAAAAAACACAGCCGCACACAGATCCTGCAACGAACACACTCACACACACTCCCCCAGAAACATAACCAGAAACACACGCACACACACACACACGCAGGAATCCACCCACGGACACACACCCAGATACCCATACAAATACCCAGAAACACACACACACATGGATAAGCACATACACACACACACAGAAACACACACACACACCCATCCAGAAACAAACACACACACCCAAAAACACACACACAAAGTCCGAGAAACACACACACGCCCACCCAGAAACACACAAACAAGCACAGAGAAACACATGCACACAAACCTAGAAACACACGCAGACTCCCAGAAACACACACACAAACACACACCCAGAAACACATACACAAACACCCAGACACACACACACACACACACCCAGAAGCACAAACACAAGCACGGAGAAGCACATACACAAACACCCAAATACAGAAACACACGCACCCAGAAACACACACAAACAAACCCAGAAACATACCCCAAGATACACACAACCACCCTGGAACAGAAACTCACACACACCCAGAAACACACGTATACATAACCAGAAACACACACACACGCACACACATGCACGCAGGAATCTACCCACAGACACACACCCAGATAAATATACACATACCCAGAAACACACACACACACACACAAATACACACACAAACACGGATGTGGACATACACACACACACCCAGAAACACACACACACACACGCATCCAGAAACAAACACACACTCCCAAAAACACACATACGAAGACCGAGAAACACACACATGCCCACCCAGAAACACAAACACAAGCATGGAGAAACACATACACACAAACCCAGAAACACACACAGACTCCCAGAAACACACACACACAAACACACACCCATAGACACTTACACAAACAAACAGAAACACACACACACACACACACTCAGAAGCACAAACACAAGCATGGAGAAGCACGTACACACACACACACCCAGAAACACACACACATACCCAGAAACGCGCGCACACACACACACACACACACAGACCAAGAAACACACACACACACCCAGAAACACACACAAACAAACCCAGAAACACACCCCAAGATACACACAACCATCCAGAAACAGAAACTCACACACACCCAGAAACATAAACACTCACACACTTATACAGAAGCGAACACACACCCAACCAGAAACCCACACACACACACTCACACACACACAAACAAAAACACACACACACACAAGCCCAGTAACGTACACATGCACACACAGAGACAGACATATACACACACACAAACCCAGGATCGTGCACAAACAAACACAACAAACACACACCCAGAAACAACAATGCACACACACACCCAGAAACACACGCAAACACTCCCAGAAACATATGCAAGCACACCGCCAGAAACACACAGACATGCAGAAACACACATAAACTCACCCAGAAACACATTTACACACACCCAGAAACAAACACACACCCAAACATGAAACACACACACAAAGACCCAGAAACATACACAAACACGGAGAAACACATACACAAACACCCAGAAATACACACACACACCCCAGGAACACAGACACGTGCACAGAAAAACACACACACACACATGCACAGAAACACACACACACACCCAGAAACACACACACACATACCCAGAAACACACACACACACCCAGAAACACAGACACACACTCCCAGAAATACACATGCACACACCCAGAAACCCACACACACAAACTCACACACACACATACATAACCAGAAACATACACACACACACAGGAACCCACCCAAAGACACACACCCAGAAAAACAGACACACACCCAGAAACACACACACACCCAAAAACACACACACAAACACGGATAAGCACATACACACGCACACACACAGAAACACAGACACACACACAACACACATCCAGAAACAAACACACGCACACCTAGAAACACACACTCACACACACCCAGAAACATAAACACTCAAGCACACACATACGGAAGCACACATACACAAACCCAGAAACACACAAACACAAACAGAAACACACACTCACACACCCAGAAAAACACACACACACAAACCTAGAAACACACCAGCACAAACACAGAATCCCACACACACTCACACACACACATACACACAGAAACACACACACACTCACAACCTGACCCAGGAGCACACATACAAACCAAAACCCACACACACACACCCAGAAACCCGCACAAACACACACCCAGAAACACACGTACACATAACCAGAAACACACACACACGCACACACATGCACGCAGGAATCTACCCACAGACACACACCCAGATAAATATACACATACCCAGAAACACACACACACACACACAAATACACACACAAACACGGATAAGGACATACACACACACACCCAGAAACACACACACACACGCATCCAGAAACAAACACACACTCCCAAAAACACACATACGAAGACCGAGAAACACACACATGCCCACCCAGAAACACAAACACAAGCATGGAGAAACACATACACACAAACCCAGAAACACACACAGATTCCCAGAAACACACACACACAAACACACACCCATAGACACTTACACAAACAAACAGAAACACACACACACACACACACACACACACTCAGAAGCACAAACACAAGCATGGAGAAGCACGTACACACACACACACCCAGAAACACACACACATACCCAGAAACGCGCACACACACACACACACACACACACAGACCAAGAAACACACACACACACCCAGAAACACACACAAACAAACCCAGAAACACACCCCAAGATACACACAACCATCCAGAAACAGAAACTCACACACACCCAGAAACATAAACACTCACACACGTATACAGAAGCGAACACACACCCAACCAGAAACCCACACACACACACTCACACACACACAAACAAAAACACACACACACACAAGCCCAGTAACATACACATGCACACACAGAGACAGACATATACACACACACAAACCCAGGATCGTGCACAAACAAACACAACAAACACACACCCAGAAACAACAATGCACACACACACCCAGAAACACACGCAAACACTCCCAGAAACATATGCAAGCACACCGCCAGAAACACACAGACATGCAGAAACACACATAAACTCACCCAGAAACACATTTACACACACCCAGAAACAAACACACACCCAAACATGAAACACACACACAAAGACCCAGAAACATACACAAACACGGAGAAACACATACACAAACACCCAGAAATACACACACACACCCCAGGAACACAGACACGTGCACAGAAAAACACACACACACACACACGCACAGAAACACAAACACACACCCAGAAACACACACACACATACCCAGAAACACACACACACACCCAGAAACACAGACACACACTCCCAGAAATACACATGCACACACCCAGAAACCCACACACACAAACTCACACACACACACATACATAACCAGAAACATACACACACACACAGGAACCCACCCAAAGACACACACCCAGAAAAACAGACACACACCCAGAAACACACAAACACCCAAAAACACACACACAAACACGGATAAGCACATACACACGCACACACACAGAAACACACACAACACACATCCAGAAACAAACACACGCACACCTAGAAACACACACTCACACCCACCCAGAAACATAAACACTCAAACACACACATACGGAAGCACACATACACAAACCCAGAAACACACAAACACAAACAGAAACACACACTCACACACCCAGAAAAACACACACACACAAACCTAGAAACACACCAGCACAAACACAGAATCCCACACACACTCACACACACACACACACACACACAGAAACACACACACACTCACAACCTGACCCAGGAGCACACATACAAACACAAACCCACAAACACACACACACACACACACACACACCCAGAAACACATACACAAACACCCAGAAACACGCACACACACACCCAGAAGCACAAACACAAGCATGGAGAAGAACATACACACACACCCAAAAACAGACACACACGCACCCAGAAACACATACACACAGAAACACGCAAACAAACCCGAAACTCACACGCACACACCCCGAAACCCACACAAACACAAACCCAGAAACACACGTACACATAACCAGAAACACACACACACACACACACACACACGCAGGAATCCACCCACGGACACACACCCAGATAAACATAAACATACCCAGAAACACACACACACCCAAAAATACACATACAAACACGGATAAGCACATACACACACACACCCAGAAACACACACACACACCCATCCAGAAACAAAAACACACACCCAAAAACACACACATAAAGACCGAGAAACACACACATGCCCACCCAGAAACACACACACAAGCACGGAGAAACACATACGCACAAACCCAGAAACACACACAGACTCCCAGAAACACACACACAAACACATACCCAGAAACACATACACAAACACCCAGAAACACACAAACACACACCCAGAAGCACAAACACAAGCACGGAGAAGCACATACACACACACCCAAAAACAGACACACACACACACCCAGAAACACACACAAACAAACCCAGAAACATAACCCAAGATACAAACAACTACCCAGAAACATAAACTCACAAACACCCAGAAACATAAACATTCACACACACACACACAGAAGCGAACATACACCCAACCAGAAACACACACACACACACACACAAACGGAAACACACACACACACAGACCTTGAAACACACACGCACACACACACCCAGAAACACACACAAACAAACCCAGAAACATAACCCAAGATACAAACAACTACCCAGAAACATAAACTCACAAACACCCAGAAACATAAACACACACACACAGAAGCGAACATACACCCAACCAGAAACACACCCACACCCACACACACACAAACAGAAACACACACACACACAAACCCTGTAACACACACACACACACACACACATAGACAGACATACACACACACACCCAGGATCGTGCACAACCAAACACAACACACACACACACACACAGAAACAACAATGCACACACACACCCAGAAACACACGCAAACACTCCCAGAAACACATGCAAGCACACCGCCAGAAACACACAGACACGCAGAAACACACATAAACTCACCCAGAAACACATGTACACACACCCAGAAACAAACATACACCCAAACCGGAAACACACACACAAAGACCCAGAAACATACACAAACACGGAGCAACACATACTGTCTGTGGGTGTGTTCCTGTGTGCATGTGTGTGCATAAACACTCACACACACAATCAGAAGCGAACATACACCCAACCAGAAACCCACACAAACACACACCCAAAACAAACACACAAACACGGATAAGCACATACACACACACACACACACACACACACAGAAACACACACACACATATCCAGAAACAAACACACACACCAAGAAACATACACACAAAGACCCAGAAACACACACATGCCCACCCAGAAACACACACTCAAACACGGAGAAACACATACACACACCCAGAAACACATACACACAGAAACAAACACAGAAACACACACCCAAAAGCACAAACACACAAGCACACACACACACACTCACACACACACACACACACACACACGGTAACACACACATACTTACAGAAAAACACAGACATACACAGACCCTGCAATGAACACACTCACACACACTCCCCCAGAAACACACACACACACACACCGAGAAACAGACACACACACACACAGAAACACAAACACACACATACGGAAGCACGCATACACAAACCCAGAAACACACAAACACAAACAGAAACACACACTCACACATCCAGAAACACACACACACAAACCTAGAAACACACCAGCACAAACACAGAATCCCACACAAACTCACACACACACACACACACACGCACACAGAAACACACACACACTCACAACCTGACCCAGAAACACACATAGAAACACAAACCCACAAACTCACACACACACACCCACAATCAGAAACACATACACAAACACCCAGAAACACACACACACACACACACAGCACAAATACAAGCACGGAGAAGCACATACACACACACCCAGAAACAGACACACACGCACCCAGAAACACATACACACAGAAACACACACACACACCCAGAAACCCACCGAAACACAAAGCCAGAAACACACGTACACATAAACAGAAACACACACACACATACACACACACACACCCAGATAAACCCACACATACCCAGAAACACACACACACACACAAATGCAAACACAAACACAGATCAGCACATACACACAAACACCCAGAAACACACACACATACCCAGAAATGCACACACACACACACAGACCTAGAAACACACACGCACACACACACCCAGAAACACACACAAACAAACTCAGAAACACACACCGAGATACACACAACCACCCAGAAACAGAAACTCACACACACACAGAAACATAAACACTCACACACAAACACAGAAGCGAACATACACCCAACCAGAAACACACACACACACACACGAACAGAAACACACACACACACACACACACAGTAACACACGCACGCACACACAGAGACAGACATATACACACACACACACCGAGGATTGTGCACAAACAAACACAACACACACACCACCCAGAAACAACAATGCACACACACACCCAGAAACACACGCAAACACTCCCAGAAACACATGCAAACACACGGCCAGAAACATACAGACACCCAGAAACACACACAAACTCACCCAGAAACACACGCACACACACCCAGAAACAAGCACACACTCAAACCGGAAACACACACACAAAGACGCAGAAACATACACAAACATGGAGAAAAACATACACAAACACCCAGAAATACACACACGCCCAGGACCACAGACACGCACAGAGAAACACACACGCACACACACGCACAGAAACACACACACACCGAGAAACACAGTCACACACACAGACACACAGAAACCCACACACACACACACCCAGAAACACAGACACCCACGCCCAGAAATACACACGCACACACCCAGAAACGCAGACACACAAACTCACACACACACACATAACCAGAAACACACACACACCCAAAAACACACACACAAAAACGAATAAAAACATACACACACACACACAGAAACACACACACACACACACACACATCCAGAAACAAACACACACACCCAGAAACACACACACAAAGACCCAGAAACACAGACATGCCCACCCAGAAACACACACACAAACACGGAGAAATACATATACACACACCCAGAAACACACACGGACTCCCAGAAACACACACACAAACACACACACCAGAAACAAATACACAAACACCCAGAAGCACACACACACACGCCCAGAAGCACAAACACAAGCACGGAGAAGCACATACACACACACCCAGATACACATACACTCACACACCCAGAATCACACAAATGCACACAGGAACGCACCAACAGACAGAAACCCAGAAAAACACACACCCAGAAAATATACACACGCTGAAAAACACACACCCAGAAACACACACGCAGAAACTCACACACACACACACCCAGAAACGCACACACACACACACACACACACACACACACACACACACAGACCTAGAAACACACATGCACACCCACCCAGAATCACATTCACAAAGGAACGCACACACACACTAACACGCCCAGAAACACCCCGAGAAACACACACACACCCAGAAACAGAAACTCATACACACCCAGAAACATAAACACTCACACAAGCACACCGAAGAACACATACACAAACCCAGAAACACACAAACACACAGGAACACACACACACACACACACACACACAGAAACACACACACACCCAGAAACACACACACACACACACACAGAAACACACACATACAAACACAGAAAACCCCCCACTCACACACACCCCCAGAAACACACACACTCACAAACTGACCAAGAAACACACACAAATACCAACAAACAGACACACACAGAAACACACACACAAACTCCCAGAAACACACACACACACACACCCAGAAACAGACACACAAACATGGAGAAGCACATAAACACACACCCAGAAACACATACACACAGAAACATATACAGGCACACACACCCTTAAACAAACACACACAAACCCAGAAACACACACACAAACTCCCAGAAACTAACACACACACACCCACACACACACAAACACAGAGGAGCACATACACACCCACACCGAGAAACACATTCACAAAGGAACACACACACGCACAGACCCAGAAAGACACGCACACACACCCAGAAACCCACACAAACACACATCCAGAAACACACGCACACACTCAGAAACAAACACTCACACCCGGTCACACACACAAACACTGAGAAGCACATACACACACACCCAGAATCACATTCACAAAGGAACGCACACACACACCCAGAAACACACACACACACACCCAGAAACCCACACAAACACACATCGAGAAACACACTCAAGCACCCAGAATCACACACACAAAGACCGAGTAACATGCACTCACGCCCAGAAACACACACACAAACACACACCCAGAAAAGCAGACAACACACACCAGGAAACACACACACACACACACACACACACACACACACACACACACAAACAGTAACACACACACACACACAGAAAAACACAGACGCCCACACACACTGCAACGAACACACTCACACACACTCCCCCAGAAACACAGACACACACCGAGAAACAGACACACACACACACAAACAGAAACACACACACACACACAAACTCCCAGAAGCACAAACACAAGCACGGAGAAGCACATACACACACACCCAGAAACAGACACACACACACCCAGAAACACATACACACAGAAACACACATACAAACCCGAAACTAACACACACACACCCAGAAACACACGGACACACACCCAGAAACAAACACACACCCAAACCAGAAACACACACACAAAGACCCAGAAACTTACACAAAAATGGAGAAACACATAAACACACATCCAGAAATACACACACACACAACCAGGAACACAGACACGCGCACAGAAGCACACACACACCCAGAAACACACACACACACCCAGAAATCCACACACACACACACACACACACACACACACACACACACACACAGAAACAAACACACACACACACAGAAATGCACACGCACACACACCCAGAAACAAACACACACCCAAACCGGAAACACACACACAAAGACCCAGAAACTTACACAAACACGGAGAATCACATAAACACACACCCAGAAACACACACACACACACACACACGCACGGAAACACACGCACGCTCAGAAACACACACACACACCCAGAAATCCGCACACACACACACACACAGAAACAAACACACACACACACAGAAATACACACGCACACACCCAGAAACGCACACACACAAACACACACATAACCAGAAACGCACACACACAGACAAACACACACACACAGGAACCCACCCACAGGCACACACCCAAAAAATACACACACACCCAGGAACGTACACACACCCGAAAGCACACACACAAACACGGAGAAACACATACATACACACCCAGAAACACATCCAGAAACACACACCCAGAAACACATGCACAAACACCCAAAAACACACACACACACACCCAGAAGCACAAACACAAGCACGGAGAAGCACATACACACACACCCAGAAACACACACATGCACACAGGAACACACCCACAGACAGACACCCAGAAAAACACACCCCCAGAAAAAATACACACCCAGAAAAACACACACCCAGAAACACACACACACACAGAAGCACTCACACACACACAGAAACGCACACACACAGACCTAGAAACACACACGCACACCCACCCAGAAACAGACACAAACACACCCAGAAACACACCCCGAGATACACACACACACCGAGAAACAGAAACTCACACACACCCAGAAACATAAACACTCACACACACACACAGAAGCGAACATACACCCACCCAGAAACACACACACACATACGCACACACGTACAAACAGAAACACACTCACACACACACACACAGTAACACACACACACACACACACACACAGAAACACACATATACACATACACACACCCAGGATCGTGCACAAACAAACACAAACACACACATACCCAGAAACAACAATGCAAGCACACACCCAGAAACACACACAAACACTCCCAGAAACCCAGACAAACACACACCCAGAAACAAACACACACAACCCAGAAGCAAGCACACACACTCAGAAACACACACACAAAAACACAGAAACACACACACAAACACCCAGAAACAAATAAACAAACATTGAGAAACACATGCACACACACCCAGAAACAGACACACACACACCCAGGAACACACACAGAGACGCAGGAACACAGACACACACACAACCTGAAATACACACGCACACAACCAGAAACACACACCCACACACACACACAAACACACACAATGGAAACCACCCACTAACACAGACCCAGATAAACACACACAAACACAGAAACACACACACAAACCTGGATAAGCACATACAAACACACCCGGAAACACAGAAATACACAGAGAAACTCACACACACTCCCAAAAACACACACACAACCAAAACACACACAGACACACAGAAACACACACACACCCAGATACAAACACATACACACCCAGAAACACACACGAACAAACACAGAGATCTGCACACACACACACACACAGATACACTCACAGAAACGCACGCACTCAGAACCTGACCCAGAAACAAACACACACACAACCACAAACACACACACAGACACACACACGCACACACATACACACAAAAACACACACACACCAAAACAGAAACACACACACACACATTAACACACACACACACACAAACACACACAGAAACAAACATACACACACCCAGGATCGCACACAAACAAACACAAACAAACACACACCCAGAAACAACAATGCAGACGCACACACCCAGAAACACACACAAACACTCCCAGACACACACGCAAGCACACCTCCAGAAACACACACATACACCCAGAAACACACACAAACTCAACCAGAAACACAAACTCACACACACCCAGAACATAAACAGTCACCCAAAAAAACACAGAAGGACACATACAGAAACCTAGAAACACACCGGAACTCACATACACACACACACACACACACACACACACACACACACACACAGAAACACACACATACAAACACAGAAAAACCCTCACTCACACACACACCCAGAAAGACAAACACACTCACAACCTGACCCAGAAACACACACACATAACAACAAACAGACACACACAGACACACCCAGAAACACACACACAAACTCCCAGAAACAAACACACACACACCCAGAAACACACACACAAACACGGAGAAACACATAAACACACACCCAGAAACACATACACACAGAAACAAACACAGACACACACACACACAGAAACACGCACACACCCAGAAACACACACACACACCCAGAAACACACACAAACACACACTCAGAAACACACGCACATAACCCAGAAACAAACACACACAGCCAGAAACAATCACACAAAGACCCACATACACACGCACAAACACCCAGAAACACATACACAAACAGAGAGAAACACATACACACACACTCGGAACACACACACACACACAGAGCCGCAGGAAAACAGACACACACACCCAGAAATACACGCACACACACCCAGAAACGCACACACACAAACACACACACACACACACAACCAGAAACACATACACAGAGAAACACACACACACACCCAGAAACACACACATACACACCCAGAAACAAAAACAAACACACACAAACACAGAGAAACACATACATACACACCTAGAAACATACACAGACTCCCAGAAACAAACCCACAAACACACACCCAGAAAAACACACAACATACACCCAGATAAACATACACATACCCAGAAATACACACACACATACAGAAAAACACAGGCACACACACCCTGAAACAAACACACACACACCCAGAAACACACACACAAACTCCCAGAAACAAACACACACACACACCCAGACACACACACAAACACACACCCGAAACACACTCACGAACCCAGACACAAACACTCACACCCAGACACACACACACAAACACTGTGAAGCACATACACACACAGCCAGAAACACATTCACAAAGGAACACACACACACACACACACAACCAGAAACACACAGAAACACACACCCAAATACCCACACTCACACCCAGAAGCACACACACAAAGACCTAGTAATACGCACACACGCCCAGAAACTCACACACAAACACACATCCAGAAAAACACACAACACACACCAAGAAACACACACACACACATGCACACACACACTAACACACAAACACACCCAGAAAAACACAGATGCACACACACCCTGCAATGAACACACTCTCAAGCACTCCCACAGAACACACACACACATCCAGAAACACACACACACACACTACGAAACACACAAACACTCCCAGGAACACACACACACACACACACACACACACACACACACAAACACAGAGAAACACAAACACACGCACAGAAACACACACACACACACCCAGAAACACACACAAACAAAACACACACACACCCAGAAACACACACTCACACACACCCAGAAACAAAAACACTCAAACACACACACACAGAAGCGCATATACACACTCAGAAACACACAAACACAAACAAAAACACACACTCACACACCCAGAAAAACACATACACACACACACAGAAATACACCAGCAAAAACACAGAATCCCACACACACTGACACACACAGACACAGAAACACACACACACTCACAACCTGACCCAGAAACACACATACAAACACAAACCCACAAACACACACACACACACCCACGCACAAACATACACAGAAACACATACACAAACACCCAGAAACACACACACACACACACACACCTAGATGCACAAACACAAGCACGGAGAAGCACATACACACACACCCAGAAACAGACACACATGCACCCAGAAACACATACACACAGAAACACACAAAAAAACCCGAAACTCACACATACATATCCAGAAACCCACACAAACACACCCCAAGAAACACACGCACACACACCCAGAAACAAACACACACCCAAACCAGAAGCACACACACAAAGACCCAGAAACATACACAAACACGGAGAAACACATACGCACACACACACAGAAATGCACACACACACACCCAGGAACACAGACACGCACACAGAAACACACACACACACACGCACAGAAACACACACTCACCAAGAAATACAGATACACACCCAGAAACCCACACACACACACACAGACCCAGAATCACAGACACACACACCCAGAAATACACACGCACACATCCAGAAACGCACACACACACACATAACCAGAAACACACACACACACACACACACACACACACACACACACACACACACACACAGGAATCCACCCACAGACACACACCCAGAAAAACACACACACACCCAGAAACACACACACACACAAAAACACACACTCAAGCACGGATAAGCACATGCACACACACCCAGATACAGACACACACACCCAGATACAGACACACACACATGCCCACAGGAACACAACCACAGACAGACAGCCAGAAAAACATACACACACAAACAATACACACACACACAGAAACACACACACACAAATAGGGAGAAACACATACACACACACCCAGAAACACACACAAACTCCCAGAAACACACACACAAACACACACCCAGAAACACATACACAAACATCCAGAAACACACACACACCCAGAAGCACAAACACAAGCACAGATAAGCACATACACACACACCCAGATACAGACACACACACCCAGATACTGACACACACACATGCCCACAGGAACACAACCAGAGACAGACACCCTGAACAACATAAATACACAAACAATACACACACAGAAACACACACACACAGAAACACACACACACACAAACCCAGAAACACACACACAAACACGGATAAGCACGTACAAACACACCCAGAAACACAGAAATAAACACAGAAACTCACTCACACTCCCAGAAACACACACACAACCAAAACTCACACAGACACACAGAAACACACACACACACCCAGATACAAACACATACACACCCAAAAACACACACTCACAAACACAGTGACCCACCCACACACGCGCGCACACACACACACACACACACACACACAGAAACGCACACACACTCAGAACCTGACACAGAAAAAAACACACACACTTCCACAAACAAACACACACACACACACACAAACAGAAACACACAGACACACACACACGCAGTAACACACACAAACACACACACAGAAACACACATACACACAAACGCACACACCGAGGATCGCGCACAAACACAAACACACACACCCAGAAACAACAATGCAGACACACCCCAGAAACACACACAAACACTCCGAGAAACAAACGCAAGCAAACCTCCTGAAACACGCACATACACCCACAAACACACACAAACTCACCCTGAAGCACAAACTCACAAACACCCAGAAACATAAACACTCACACAAACACACACAGAACACATACACAAACCCAGACACACACAAACACACACACACACACACCCAGAAACACACACACACACAGAAACACACACACACAGAAACACACACACGCCCACCCAGAAACACACACACAAATATGGAGAAACACATACACACACACTCGGAAACACACACATACTCCCGGAAACGCACACAAACACACACCCAGAAACACATACACAAACATCCAGAAACACACACACACCCAGAAGCACAAACACAAGCACGGATGAGCACATACACACACACCCAGATTCAGACACATACATACCCAGAAACACACTCATGCCCACAGGAACACACCCACAGACAGACACCCAGAAAAACATACACACACAAACAATAAACACCCAGAAACACACACACACATGCAGAAACAATCTCACACACACACCAAGAAACGCACACACAAACACGCATGCACACCTAGAAACACACACGCACTCACACCCAGAAACACACACATACACACCCAGAAACAGACCCTGAGATACACGCACACACCCAGAAACAGAAACTCACACACACCCGGAAACATAAACACTCACACACACAAACAGAAGCGAACATACACCCACCGAGAAAAACACACACACAAACACAAACAGAAACACACACACACACACACATACCCAGAAACACACCTACACACAAACCCAGAAACACACACACAAACATGGATAAGCACGTACAAACACACCCAAAAACACAGAAATACACGCAGAAACTCACACACACACTCCCAGAAACGCACACACAACCAAAACACACACACACACACACACACACACACACACACACACACACAGAGAGAAACACACACACACCCAGATATAAACACATAGACACCCAGAAACACACACTCACAGACACAGACACACACACATACACACACACACACACACACACACACAGAAACGCACACACACTCAGAACCTGACCCAGAAAAAATCACACACACAACCACAAACACACAAACACACACACTAACAGAAACACACACACACACAGTAACACACACACACACACACACACAGAAATACACATACACACACACACACACACACACACACACACACACACACACACACCCAGGATCGCGGACAAACAAACACAAACACACACACACCCAGAAACAACAATGCAGACACACCCCAGAAACACACACAAACTCTCCCAGAAACACACGCAAGCACACCTCCAGAAACACACATATACACCCAGAAACACACACAAAATCACCCCGAAGCACAAACTCACACACACACAGAAACATAAACTCTCGCACAAACACACACAGAAGGACACATACACAAACCAGGAAACACACAAACACACAAGAAAACACACACACACACTCAGAAACACACACACACACCAAGAAACACACATACACAAAGAAACACGCACATACAAACACAGAACACCCCCCACCCCACACATCCTCAGAAACACACACACATACCAACAAACAGACACACACACACACACACACACAACCAGAAACAAACACACACACACACAGAAACACACCCACACAGAAACACACACACACACAGAAACACACACACACACCCACACAGAAACACACACACAAAAACGGAGAAACACATACACACACACCCAGAAACACACACAGACTCCCAGAAACACAAACACGAACACACACCCAGAAACACACACACAAACATCCAGAAACACACACACACACAGAAGCACAAACACAAGCACGGAAAAGCACATACACACACACCCAGATTCAGACACATACACACCCAGAAACACACACATGCCCACAGGAACACACCCACAGACAGACACCCAGAAAAGCATGCACACACAAATAATACACACCCAGAAACACACACACCCAGAAACACACACACACACACACACGCAGAAACAATCACACACACACACACACCCAGAAAAGCACACACAAACACACACGCACACCTAGAAACACACACGCACACACACACCCAGAAACACACACAGACACACCCAGAAACACACCCTGAGATACACACACACCCAGAAACAGAAACTCACACACACCCAGAAACATAAACACTCACACACACGCACACACAGATGCGAACATACTCCCACGAAGAAACACACACACAAACAGAAACACACAGACACACACACATACCCAGTCACACACACACACATGCAGAAACACACATACACACACACACACCCAGGATAGCGCAAAAACCGACACAAACACACACACCAAGAAACAACGATGCACACACACACAGTAACACACACAAACACTCCCAGAGACACACGCAAGCACACCTCCAGAAACACACATACACCCAGAAACAAACACAAATTGACCCAGAAACACAAACTCACACACACCCAGAAACATAAACACACACACAAACACACACAGAAGAAAACATACACAAACCCAGAAACACACAAACACACAGGGACACACAAACACACACACACACAGAAACACACACGCACACACCCAGAAACTCAAACACACACACACAAAAACACACATACAAACACAGAACACACCCCACTCACACACACCTCCAGAAACACACACACACTCACAATCTGACCCAGAAACACACA
>NC_054485.1:20715395-20722895 GCF_017639515.1 Carcharodon carcharias | reverse complement strand
AAACCCAGAAACACACACACACCCAACCAGAAACACGGAGAAACACATTAACACACCCTCTGAAACACGCACATGCACACACACACCCACACACACACTCATACACACACACGCACAGAAGCACACATATACACAACCAGAAACACACCAATACAAAGAGAAACACACACAAACCCGAAATTCACAAACACACACTCAGAAACCCACACAAACACACACCCAGAAACACACAACACACACACAAAACCCAGAAACATACACCAACACGGAGAAACACATACACACACACCTAAAAACGCACACACACAACCCAGAAACAAACACCCACACCCAGAAACACATACGCAAACACGCAGAAACACACACACACCCCGGAAGCACAAACTCAAGCACAGAGAAGCACATACACACACACACACACACACACACACACCCAGAAACAGACACACACACACCCAGAAACACATACACACAGAAACACACAAACAAACCCGAAACTCACACACACACACCCAGAAACCCATACCCAGAGACACACATACACACACCCAGAAACAAACACACACACCCAGAAACACACACAAACACTCCCAGAAACACACGCAAACACACCCCAAGAAACACAGACATACACCTAGAAACACGAACAAACTCACCCAGAAACACAAACTCACCCACACCCAGAAAAATAAACACACACACACACATACACACACAGAAGCACACATACACAAACCCAGATACACACAAACACACAGGAACACACACACACACACACACCCAGAAACACACACACGCACAAACAGAAATACACACACACACAGAAACACACACACAGAAGCACACACACACACAAACCCAGAAACACACACATACAAACACAGAACCCGCCCCCCAAACACACACACACCCAGAAACTCACACATGCTCACAACGTGACCCAGAAACCACACAAAGCCACCAACAAACATACAGACACACACAGACCCAGAAACAAACGCACAAACTCCCAGAAACGCATACACACAACCCAGAAACAAACACACAAACCCATAAAGAGACAGACACACACCGAGGAACACACACACACACAGACATGCAGGAACACAGACACACACAACGGGAAACAAACACGCACACGCCCAGAAACGCACACACACAAACACACACATGCACACACAACCAGAAACACACACACACACACACCGAGAAACACACCACACACACCCAGAAACACACACATACTCCCAGAAACACACACACACACCCTTCCACAGAAACACAAACACACACACACCCAGAAACAAGCACTTCCACACCCAGAAACACACAAACACAAACACAGAAACCCACACACACACACGCCCATAGAAACGCACACACACTCAGAACCTGACCCAGAAGCACACACTCGCACAACCACAAACACACACGCACACACACACACACCCGGAAACACATACAGAGACACCCAGAAACACACACACACAGAAGCACAAACACAGACACGGAGAAGCACTAACACACACACCCAGAAACAGACATACACACACACACCCAGAAGCACATACACACAGAAACACACACACACATAGAAACCAACACAAACACACTCCCAGAAACACACACACACGCACACACACACACAGAAACAAACACCCAGAAACATGCACACAAAAACCCAGAAACACACACACACCCAACCAGAACCACGGAGAAACACATAAACACACCCTCTGAAACACACACACACTCATACCCAGGAACACACAGTCATAAACCCTCAGAAACATATACACTCACACACACACACGCACAGAATCACACATATACACACCCAGAAACACGCAAACACAAAGAGAAACACACACACGCACACCCAGAAGCACAAACTCACACACCCACAGAAACACACAGACACTCACAACCTGACCCACAAACACACACACCCACAATCACACACACACACAGACACACACACACACACACACAAACACAACCAGAAACACATACACACACAACCAGAAACAGACACACACACACACACCCAGAAACACATACACGGAGAAACACACACACAAAACCGAAACTCACAAAAGCACTCGGAAACCCACACAAACACACACCCAGAAACACACAACACACACACAAAACCCAGAAACATACACAAACACGGAGAAACACATACACACACACCCAGAAACGCACACACACACACACACACACATATCGAGAAAAACACACACACCCAGAAACAAACACACACACATCCAGAAACCCACACAAACACAGGCCCAGAAACACACACACACAACCCAGGAACAAACACCCACACCAAGAAACACATACACAAACACCCAGAAACACACACACACCCCCGGAAGCACAAACACAAGCACAGAGAAGCACATACACACACACACACACACACAACTTGAAACAGACACACATACACCCAGAAACACATACACACAGAAACACACTCACAAACCCGAAACTCACACACACACACCCAGAAACCCACACAAACACACACCCAGAAACACACATACACAGACCCAGAAACAAACACACACACCCAGAAACACACACAAACACTCCCAGAAACACACACAAACACCGGCGGAGAAGCACACACACACACCCAGAAACACACACAAACACACCCAGAAACCCACACAAACACACACCCAGAAACACACATACACACACCCAGAAACAAACACACACACCCAGAAACACACACAAACACTCCCAGAAACACACACAATCACCGGCGGAGAAGCACACACATACACCCAGAAACACACACAAACTCACCCAGAAACACAAACTCACACACCCCGAGAAACACACACATACTCACAACCTGACCCAGAAACACACACCCACACACCAACACACACACTCCCAGAAACACATACACAAACACCCAGAAACACACACACACACCCAGAAACACATGCACACAGAAACACACACACATAGAGAAAAACACACACACCCAGAAACAAACACACACACTTCCAGAAACCCACACACACACCCAGAAACACACACATGCTCATAACCTGACCCAGAAACACAGACACCCACCAACAAACAGACACACACACACACACCCAGAAACAAAAGTACAAACTGCCAGAAACACACACACACAACCCAGAAACAAGCACACACACCCAGAAACAGACGGACACACACCAAGGAACACACACACACAGAGACATGCAGGAACACAGACACACACACCCGGAAACACACACGCACACACCCAGAATCGCACACACACAAACAAACACACACACACACACACACACACACACACACACACACACACACACACACACACAGGAACTGACCCATAGACACGCACCCAGAAACACACACATACACACACACAGAAACACACACACAATCACGGATAAGCACATACACACACACCCAGGAACACATACACATAGAAACACACACACACACACACACACACACACACAGGAAGACACACATACACACCAAGAAACAGAAACGAACACCCAGAAACACACACACACAGACCCACAAACACACACACGCTCACACAGAAACACACACATAAACATGGAGAAACGCATAGACACACACCCAGAAACAGACACAGACTACCAGAAACACATCGACAAGCTCACAGACAAAGAAGGAGTAACACACAAACAGCCACCAAGAAACACACACAGAAACAAGGAGAAACACACGCACACATGCCCAGAAACACACACACACGCACTCACACGCAAACACAGGAACCGACCCATAGACACACACCCAGAAAAACACACACACACCCAGAAACGCACATATACACACAAACAGAAACACACACAAACATGGATAAGCACATATACACACACCCAGAAACACAAACACAGAGAAACACACACACACACACACAGAAACACACACATACACACCCAGAAACAAAAACACATACCCAGAAACGCACACACAAAGACCCACAAAAACACACACGCTCACCCAGAAACACACACACACAAACACGGACAAAAACATATACATACACTGAGAAACAGACACAGACTCCCAGAAAAACAGCCACAAGCACACACCCAGAAAAACACACAACACATACCCAGAAAAACACACACACACCCAAAAACACACACACACAAACAGAAAAACACAGACACACACAGACACTGAAACAAACACACACACACACACAGAAACATACACACAAACTCCCAGAAACAAACACACACACACCCACACCCACACCCACACACACAAATACTGAGAAGCACATACACACACGCCGAGAAACACATTCTCAAAGAAACACACAAACCAAGAAACACACGCAACCACACCCAGAAACCCACACTAACACACAACCAGAAACACACTCACGGACCCAGAAAAAAACATTCACACCCAGAAACAAACACACAAAGACCGAGTAACATGCACACACCCACCCAGAAACACACACAGAAACACGGAGAAACACATGCACCCACGCCCAGAAACACACACACACCGAGAAACATACACACAAACGCACACCCAGAAAAACACACAACAAACACCAAGAAACACATACACACACACACAGAAACACGCACACACAACCAGAAAAACACAGACGCACACACACCCTGCAACAAACACACACGCTCTCAACCAGAAACACACACACACACACACACACCGAGAAACACACACACACACACAGAAACACACACACACTCCCAGAAACACACACACACCCTTCCACAGAAACACAAAAACACACACAGACACAGATACACACATACCCAGAAGCACACACACACATCCAGAAACATACACACACACAAAACACACGCACACCCAGAAAGACACACTCACACACACCCAGAAACATAAACGCTCACACACACACACACAGAAGCACACATACACACACACAGAAACACACAAACACAAGCAGAAACACACCCTCACACCCCCAGAAACAAACACACACACCCAGAGACACAACAGCCCAAACAGAGAATCCCACACACACACACTCACAACCTGACCCTGAAACACACATACAAACACAAACCCACAAACACACACACACACACACACACACACACACACACACACACACACACAGAAACACATACACGCACACCCAGAAACACACACACCCAGAAGCACAAACACAAGCACGGACAAGCACATACACGCACATACACAGAAACAGGCACACACACACACACACAAACACATTCACACAGAAACACGCACACAAACCCGAAAATCACACACACACACCCAGAAAAAATACACACCCAGAAACACACACTCCCAGAAACACGCACACACACGCAGAAACACTCACACACACACCCAGAAATGCACACACACACCAACACAGACACACACACACCTGGAAACACACACACACACACACACACACCCAGAAACAGACACAAACACACCCAAAAACATACATCGAGAAACACACACACACCCAGAAACACACAGAAACACCCAGAAAGAGAAATTCTCACACACCCAGAAACATAAACACTCACACACACACAAACACACAGAAGCGAACATACACCCACTCAGAAACACACACACACACACACAGAAACACACACACACACACACACAAACAAAAACACATACTCAGAAACCCACACAAAGACCCACAAAAACACACACGCCCACCCAGAAACACACACACACAAACACGGACAAAAACATACACACACACCGAGAAACAGACACAGACTCCCAGAACCACAGCCACAAGCACACACCCAGAAATAAACACAACACACACCCAGAAAAACACACACACACAACCACAAACACACACACACACACACACACACACACACACACACACACACACACAGAAACACATACAGAAACGCACACACACACTCACAGTCATAAACACAGACACGCACACAGGAACACACCCACAGATACACACCCAGAAAAACATACACCCAGAAAAAGTACACACCCAGAAACACACACACACGCAGAAACAATCACACACACACACAGAAACGCACACACACACCCACACACACACAGCAAGAAACACACACTTACAAACACACACACCCAGAAACAGAAACACACACACGCCCAGAAACACACACACACACAGACTGAGAAACACAAACATACAGAAATACAAACACACACACAAGTGCAGAAACATACATGAAGACACCCAGAAACACTCACACACACAAACACACACACACACAGAAACACACACACAAATATTGATAAACACGCAGACACACACCCAGAAACACACACACACAGAAACAGAAACACACAAAAGCCCAGAAACACACACACACGCAGAAACAGACGCACACACAACTTGTAACACACACTCACAAACACCCAGAAACATAAATAGTCACACACACACACTCACACACACACACACAGAATCATACACAGGCACACAGAGACACAACCACTCACACAAACACGCACACACTCAAACACACACCCAGAAACACACACGCACAAATACAGGATCCCATACACATTCACACTCACACACACAAAAAAACATACACCCAGAAACACACACACACACAACTGGAAACACAAATACACATCCAGACACACAAACACACACACACAGAAGCACAAACACACACACCCAGAAACACACACACACAAACACACACCCAGAAGCACACACACAACACAGCCTGAAACACACACACAAACACACATAGGCCCAGAAAAACAGAGACACACGCAAACCCTGTAACACACACACACACATACAAACACACACACACACACACACTCACTCAGAAACACACACACACATATTGAGAAACACACACACACTCATACAGAGAGACACACACAAACACACACAAACACACCCAGAAGCACACAAATATGCATACACAAACACGCACACACACTCACACAGAAACACACACACACACATACCCAGAAACTAACACACACACACACACAAACACACAGCGACACCCAGAAACACACACAAACACAACCAGAAGCACACACACGCACACGCACACAGAAACACATACAGAAACACCCAGAAACGCACACACACACTCACAGTCAGAAACACAGACATGCACACATGAACACAGTCACAGATACACACCCAGAAAAACACACACCCAGAAAAAATACACACCCAGAAGCACACACACCCAGAAACACACACATACACGCAGAAACACTCACACACACACCCAGAAACGCACACACACACATCCCCACACACACTGAGAAACGCACACTTACAAACACACACAAACAGAAACAGAAACACACACACGCCCAGAAACACACACACACACAGACCGAGAAACACAAACATACACCCAGAAAAACACACAACACACACCCAGAAACACACACACACACCCTGAAAGACACACACACACACAGAAATACAATCACACACACGCCCAGAACCACACACACAAG
>NC_054485.1:20685395-20705395 GCF_017639515.1 Carcharodon carcharias | reverse complement strand
ACCCAGAAACACACACACACAAAAACACAAACACACACACGCCCAGAAACACACACACATGCAGAAACACACCCACACACAACCAGTAACACACACTCACAAACACCCAGAAACATAAATAGTCACACACACACACTCACACACACACACACAGAATCAGACAAAGACACACAGAAACACAACCACTCACACAAACACACACACACTCACACACACACACACAGAATCAGACAAAGACACACAGAAACACAACCACTCACACAAACAGGCACACACTCAAACACATACCCAGAAACACACACGCACAAATACATTATCCCATACAAATTCACAAACACACACACACACACAGAAAAAAACATACACCCAGAAACACACACACACAACCGGAAACACAAATACACATCCAGACACACAAAAACACACACAACGAAACACAAACACACACACCCAGAAACACACACACAAACACACAACCAGAAGCACACACACAAACACACAGCCTGAAACACACACACAAACACACATAGGCCCAGAAAAACAGAGACACACACAAACCCTGTAACACAAACACACGCACACACATACACAAACACACAAACACACACTCAGAAACACAGACACACATATTCAGAAACACACACACACATACAGAGAGACACACAGAAACACACACAAACACACCCAGAAGCACACACACGCACACACACACACACAAGCACTCACACTCACACAGAAACACACACACACACATACCCAGGAACACACACACACACACACACACGCACACAAACACACAGAGACATGCAGAAACACGCACAAACACAACCAGATGAACACACAACACACACCCAGAAACACACACACACACCCTGAAAGACACACACACACAGAAATACAAACACACACACGCCCAGAAACACACACACAAGTGCAGAAACTTACACGAAGACACCCAGAAACACACACACACACACACACACACGCACGCACACACACACACACACACACACAAACACACACACCAATATGGATAAACACACAGACACTCACCCAGAAACACACACACACAGAAACACAAACACACACACGGCCAGAAACACACACACATGCAGAAACACACCCACACACAACCAGTAACACACACTCACAAACACCCAGAAACATAAATAGGCACCCACACACACTCAAACACACACACACAGAATCAGACACAGACACACAGAAACACAGCCACTCACACAAACACACACACACTCAAACACATACCCAGAAACACACACGCACAAATATAGTATCCCATACACATTCACACACACACACACACACACACACAAACACACACACAGAAAAAACATACACCCAGAAACACACACACACACAGAAACACAAACAAGCACACCCAAAAACACAAACACACAACCAGAAGCACACACACAAACACACAGCCTGAAACACACACATAAACACACATACACACACACACACACTCACTCAGAAACACACACACACATATTCAGAAACACACACACAAACATACAGAGAGACACACAGAAACACACACAAACACACCCAGATGCACACACACGCACACAACGCACACACACACACGCACACACACTCACACAGAAACACACACACACATACCCAGGAACATACACACACACACACACACACACACACACAAACACACAGAGACACGCAGAAACACATACAAACACAACCAGATGCACACACACACACACACACTGAAACACACACACATACACGCACAGAAAACACACACATACACACACACCCAGAAGCACACACACACACAGAAACACAGGCATACACCCAGAAAATCACAGCTGCACACACGACCTGAAACATACACACACACACACTTACACAAAGAAACACACACGCAAACTCCCAGAAACACACACAAACACACCCGGAAACACACAGAAACACCCCCTGATGTAAACACACACACCTGGATCCCACACCCACACCCAGAAACACACATACACACACACAGTTGCACACATTCACAAACACCCAGAAACATAAATAGTTACACACACACACACACACACACAAGCACACAGAAGCACCCACACACACACACACACAGAATCATGCACACACACACAGAAACACAAACACAAATACGGAGAAACACACAGACACACATCCAGAAACACACAGACACACACACCCAGAAACACACACAAACACGCACACACACACACAGAAACACACACACAAAGACACACCCAGAAAAACACACAACAAACACCCAGAAACACACACACGGAGAAATACAAACACACACACGCCCAGAAACACACACACAAGTGCAGAAACATATACGAAGACACCCAGAAACACACACACACACACACACACACACACACACACAGAAACACACACACCAATATGGATAAACACACAGACACTCACCCAGAAACACACACACACAAAAACACAAACACACACACGCCCAGAAACACACACACATGCAGAAACACACCCACACACAACCAGTAACACACACTCACAAACACCCAGAAACATAAATAGTCACACACACACACTCACACACACACACACAGAATCAGACAAAGACACACAGAAACACAACCACTCACACAAACACGCACACACTCAAACACATACCCAGAAACACACACGCACAAATACAGCATCCCATACACATTCATACACACACACACACATACAGAAAATACATACACCCAGAAACACACACACACAACCGGAAACACAAATACACATCCAGACACACAAAGACAAACACACAGAAACACAAACACACACACCCAGAAACACACACACAAACACACAACCAGAAGCACACACACAAACACACAGCCTGAAACACACACACAAACACACATAGGCCCAGAAAAACAGAGACACACACAAACCCTGTAACACAAACACACGCACACACATACACAAACACACAAACACACACTCAGAAACACAGACACACATATTCAGAAACACACACACACATACAGAGAGACACACAGAAACACACACAAACACACCCAGAAGCACACACACGCACACACACACACACACACAAGCACTCACACTCACACAGAAACACACACACACACATACCCAGGAACACACACACACACACACACACACGCACACAAACACACAGAGACATGCAGAAACACGCACAAACACAACCAGATGAACATACAACACACACCCAGAAACACACACACACACCCTGAAAGACACACACACACAGAAATACAAACACACACACGCCCAGAAACACACACACAAGTGCAGAAACTTACACGAAGACACCCAGAAACACACACACACACACACACACGCACGCACACACACACACACACACACACACACACAAACACACACACCAATATGGATAAACACACAGACACTCACCCAGAAACACACACACACAGAAACACAAACACACACACGGCCAGAAACACACACACATGCAGAAACACACCCACACACAACCAGTAACACACACTCACAAACACCCAGAAACATAAATAGGCACCCACACACACTCAAACACACACACACAGAATCAGACACAGACACACAGAAACACAGCCACTCACACAAACACACACACACTCAAACACATACCCAGAAACACACACGCACAAATATAGTATCCCATACACATTCACACACACACACACACACACACACACACACACACACACAGACACACAGTAAAAACATACACCCAGAAACACACACACACAACCGGAAACACAAATACACATCCAGACACACAAACACACACACACACAGAAACACAAACAAGCACACCCAAAAACACAAACACACAACCAGAAGCACACACACAAACACACAGCCTGAAACACACACATAAACACACATACACACACACACACACTCACTCAGAAACACACACACACATATTCAGAAACACACACACAAACATACAGAGAGACACACAGAAACACACACAAACACACCCAGATGCACACACACGCACACAGCACATACACACAAACGCACACACACTCACACAGAAACACACACACACATACCCAGGAACATACACACACACACACACACACACAAACACACAGAGACACGCAGAAACACACACAAACACAACCAGATGCACACACACACACACACACTGAAACACACACACATACACGCACAGAAAACACACACATACACACACACCCAGAAGCACACACACACACAGAAACACAGGCATACACCCAGAAAATCACAGCTGCACACACGACCTGAAACATACACACACACACACTTACACAAAGAAACACACACGCAAACTCCCAGAAACACACACAAACACACCCGGAAACACACAGAAACACCCCCTGATGTAAACACACACACCTGGATCCCACACCCACACCCAGAAACACACATACACACACACAGTTGCACACACTCACAAACACCCAGAAACATAAATAGTTACACACACACACACACACACACACAAGCACACAGAAGCACCCACACACACACACACAGAATCATACACACACACACAGAAACACAAACACAAATACGGAGAAACACACAGACACACATCCAGAAACACACAGACACACTCACCCAGAAACACACACACACAAAAACACAAACACACACACGCCCAGAAACACACACACATGCAGAAACACACCCACACACAACCAGTAACACACACTCACAAACACCCAGAAACATAAATAGTCACACACACACACTCACACACACACACACAGAATCAGACAAAGACACACAGAAACACAACCACTCACACAAACACGCACACACTCAAACACATACCCAGAAACACACACGCACAAATACATTATCCCATACCAATTCACACACACACACACACACACACACACACAAAAAACATACACCCAGAAACACACACACACAACCGGAAACACAAATACACATCCAGACACACAAAAACACACACAACGAAACACAAACACACACACCCAGAAACACACACACAAACACACAACCAGAAGCACACACACAAACACACAGCCTGAAACACACACACAAACACACATAGGCCCAGAAAAACAGAGACACACACAAACCCTGTAACACAAACACACGCACACACATACACAAACACACACACACACACTCAGAAACACAGACACACATATTCAGAAACACACACACACATACAGAGAGACACACAGAAACACACACAAACACACCCAGAAGCACACACACGCACACACACACACACAAGCACTCACACTCACACAGAAACACACACACACACATACCCAGGAACACACACACACACGCACACAAACACACAGAGACATGCAGAAACACGCACAAACACAACCAGATGAACACACACACACACACAGAAACACACACACATACACACACAGAAAAAACACACACACACACACCCAGAAGCACACACACATACAGAAACACAGGCACACACCCAGAAAATCACAGCTGCACACAAGACCTGAAACATACACACACACACACTTACACAAGGAAACACACACGCAAACTCCCTGAAACACACAGAAACACCCCCTGATGTAAACACACACAACTGGATCCCACACCCACACCCAGAAACACACATTCACACACACAGTTGCACACACTCACAAACACCCAGAAAAATAAATAGTCACACACACACACACACAAACACACAGAAGCACCCACACACAAACACAGAATCATACACACACACCCAGAAACACAAACACAAATACGGAGAAACACACAGACACACACCCAGAAACACACAGACACACACACCCAGAAACACACACAAACACGCACACACACACAGAAACACACACACAAAGACACACCCAGAAAAACACACAACAAACACCCAGAAACACACACACACACACAGAAATACAAACACACACACGCCCAGGAACACACACACAAGTGCAGAAACATACACGAAGACACCCAGAAACACACACACACACACACACACACACACACACACACTCACAGACACACACACACCAATATGGATAAACACACAGACACTCACCCAGAAACACACACACACAGAAACACAAACACACACACGCCCAGAAACACACACACATGCAGAAACACACCCAAACACAACCAGTAACACACACTCACAGACACCCAGAAACATAAATAGTCACACACACACTCACACACACACACACAGAATCAGACACAGACACACAGAAACATAACCACTCACACAAACACGCACACACTCAAACACATACCCTTAAACACACATGCACAAATACAGCATCCCATACACATTCATACACACACACACACATACAGAAAATACATACACCCAGAAACACACACACACAACCGGAAACACAAATACACATCCAGACACACAAAGACAAACACACAGAAACACAAACACACACACCCAGAAACACACACACAAACACACAGCCAGAAGCACAGACACAAACACACAGCCTGAAACATACACACAAACACACATAGGCCCAGAAAAACAGAGACACACACAAACCCTGTAACACACACACACACATACACACACACACTCACTCAGACACACACACACACATATTCAGAAACACACACACACACATACAGAGAGACACACAGAAACACACACAAACACATCCAGAAGCACACATATGCACACACACACACACACACACACACACACACACACACACACTCACACAGAAACACACACACACATATCCAGGAACACACACACACAAACACACAGAGACACGCAGAAACACACACAAACACAACCAGATGCACACACACACACACTGAAACACACACACATACACGCACAGAAAAAACACACACACACACACCCAGAAGCACACACACACAGAGAAACACAGGCACACACCCAGAAAATCACAGCTGCACACACGACCTGAAACATACACACACACAGACTTACACAAAGAAACACACACGCAAACTCCCAGAAACACACCCAGAAACACACAGAAACACACCCTGATGTAAACACACACACCCGGAACCCACACTCACACCCAGAAACACACACACACACACCCAGTTACACACTCACAAACACCCAGAAACATAAATAGTCACACACACACACACACACACACACACACAAACACACAGAAGCACCCACACGCACACACAGAATCATACACACACATCCAGAAACACAAACATAAATACGGAGAAACACACAGACACACACCCAGAAACACACAGACACACGCACACACACACACACAGAAACAGACACACAAAGACAAACCCAGAAAAACACACAACAAACACCCAGAAACACACACACACACAGAATCACAAACACACACACCCAGAAACACACACACAAACACCCAGAAATGCACACACACACACACACACACACACACACACCCGGAAACACAAACACAAATACGGAGAAACAGACACACACCCAGAAACACACACACACAGCCATAAACACACACTTACTGACACACACACACACACAGAGAAACACACACAAATACGGAGAAACACACCGACACACATCCAGAAACACAGACACACACAGAAACACAAACACAAACGAGCACCCAAAACAAACACATATTAACACAGATCCAGAAACACACACACACACAAGCAGAAACACACACAAACACACACACAGAGAAACAGACACACCAAGACACACCCAGAAAAACACACAACACACACCCAGAAACACACACACACACACACACACAGAAATACAAACACACACACCCAGAAACACACGCACAAAAACACACCCAGAAGCACACACACAAACACGCAACCTGAAACACACACACACAAACACAAGCAGACCCAGAAAAAAAGACACACACACACCCTGAAACACACACACACACACACACACATACACACACACACACACACACACACACACACACACACACACACATACACACACACACTCACACAGGAACACATACTCACACATTCAGAAGCACACACACACAGAAACCCAGGCACACACCCAGAAAAACACAGATGCACACACAACTTGAAACATACACACACACACTCACACAGAAACACACACACACATACCCATAAACACACACACAAACACACACAGACACGCAGAAACACACACAAACACACCCAGAAGCACACACACACACACACACACTGAAACACACACACATATGCACACAGATAAACTCACACACACACACCCAGAAACATACAGACACACAGAAACACAGGCACACACCTAGATAAATACAGATGCACACACAACCTGAAAGAAACAAACACACACACATACACACAGAAACACTCACACAAACTCCCGGAAACACTCACAAACACACCCAGAAACACCCCCAGAAGCAGACAAACACCTGGAAACACACACGCACACCCAGAAATACACGCACACACACCCAGTAACACACACTCATAAACACCCAGAAACATAAATAGTCACACACACACACACACATACACAGACAAACACGCACAAGCACCAACAAACACACACACTGAATCATACACAGACACACAGAAACACACACACTCACAAACACACACTCAAACACACACCCTGAAACACACACGCACAAACATAGGATCCCACACACAATCACACACAAACACCCAGAAAAAAAACATACACCCAGAAACACACACACACAACCAGAAACTCACATACACATCCAGAAACACAAACACACACAACCAGAAACACACACACACACACAGAAACACAAACACAAATGCGGATAAACGCACAGACACACACCCAGAAATACACACACGCACAGAAACACAAACACACACATGCCCAGAAACACACACACACGCAGACGTCCAGAAACATACACACACACACACACACACACACACACAAACACGCACACAGAAACACACACACACACACACACACATACACACACAGAAACACAAACAAAAATACGGAGAAACACACAGACACACACCCAGAAACACACACAGAAAAACAAAGACACAACAGTCCAGAAACACAGACACACAATCAGAAAAATACAGACACACACCCAAAAACACATGCACACAGACACACACACACACACACACAGAAATACCCACACAAATACGGAGAAACACACAGATACACATCCAGAAAGACACACACACACACACACACACACACACAGAAACACAAACACAAACAAGCACCCAAAACACACACATACAAACACAGACCCAGAAACACACACAAACACACGCACACACCCAGAAGAACAGAGATGCACACAGACCCTGAAACACAAACACACACACACACAGGAAAAACACACCACCAGAAACACACACACACAACCAGAAACACACATACAAAACCAGGAACACATGAACACGAACACGCACACCCAGAAACACACATGCAATTATCGAGAAACACACACCCAGAAACACACACACACACACTCAGATACACAAACACACACACGCTCAGAAACACACACACACGCAGAAACATGCACACTGACAACCAGAAACACACAAACACACACTACCAGAAACACACACAAGCATGCACACACACACAGAAAGAAACACACAAGGACACACCCAGAAAAACATACAACACACACCCAGAATCACACACACACACACACACACACACAGAAACACAAACGCACACACCAAGAAACACACACACAAAAACCAAGAAACACTCACATAAACACACACACAAACACACACACACACACAAACAGAAACACAAGCACAGATACGGAGAAACACAAAGACACACACCCAGAAACACACACACACACACACACACACAGAAGCACAAACACACACATGCCCAGAAATACACACACACACACACACGCAGAAAAAGAAAAACAGACACCCAGAAACAGACACAGACACCCATAAACACACACTCACAGACACACACTCACACAGAAACACACATACAAATACTGAGAAACGCACAGACACACACGCAGAAACACACAGAAACACACAGAAACACAAACACAAACGAGCACCCAAAACAACCACATACAAACACAGACTCAGAAGCACACACACGCACACGCACACACACACAAACACACAAAAGCACCCACACACACACACAGAATCATACACACACACCCAGAAACACAAACACAAATACGGAGAAACACGCAGACACACATCCAGAAACACACAGACACACACACCCAGAAACACACACAAACACGCACACACACACACAGAAACAGACACACAAAGACACACCCAGAAAAACACACAACAAGCACCCAGAAACACAAACACACACACCCAGAAACACACACACAAACACCCGGAAACACAAACACAAATACGGAGAAACAGACATACACCCAGAAACACACACACAAACTGACAGAAGCACAAACACATGCATGCCCAGAAGCACACACACACACGCAGAAATATACACGCAGACACCCAGAAACACACAAACACAACCATAAACACACACTCACAGACACACACACACACACACACAGAAAAATAGACACAAATACGGAGAAACACACAGACACACATCCAGAATCACAGACACACACAGAAACACAAACACAAACGAGCACCCCAAACAAACACATACAAACAAAGACCCAGAAGCACACACACAAACACACACACACACACACACACACACACACACACACACACACACACAGAAAAACAGAGAGGCACACAGACCCTGAAACACAAACAAACACACACAGAAAAACCACACACCCAGAAACAATCACACACAACAAGGAACACACACACACACACCCAGAAGCACACACACACACAGAAAGACAGCCACACAACAAGAAAAACAGATGCACACACAACCTGAAACAAACACACACACACATACACACAGAAACACACACACAAACACCCGGATACACACACAAACACACCCAGAAACACACATAACCACCCCCAGAGGCAGACACAAACACCCGGCACCCACACCCACACCCAGAAACACATGTACATACACCCAGTAACACACACTCACAAACACCCAGAAACATAAATAGTCACACACAAACACACACGCACACATACACAGAATCATACACAGACACACAGAAACACAACCACTCACACAAACACGCACACTCTCAAACACACACCCAGAAACACACACGCACAAACACAGGATCACACACACATTCACACACACACACACACATACACAGAGAAAAAACATACACCCAAAAACACACACACACAACCGGAAACACAAATACACATCCAGACACACAAACACACACACACAGAAACACAAACACACACACCCAGAAACACACACACAAACACACACCCAGAAGTACACACACAAACACACAACCTGAAAAACACACACAAACACACATGTGCCCAGAAAAACAGAGGCACACACAAACCCTGCAACACACACACACAAACACACACATACAAACACACACACGCACTCACTCAGAAACACACACACACATACCCAGAAACACACACACACACATACAGAGAGACACACAGAAACACACACAAACACACCCAGAAGCACACACACAACGGCACACACACACACACACACACGCACACACACTCACACAGAAACACACACACACATATCCAGAAACACACACACACAAACACACAGAGACACGAAGAAACACACACAAACTCAACCAGAAGCACACACACACACGCACACACAGAAACACACACACATACACACACAGAGCAACACACACACACACCCAGAAGCACACACACACATAGAAACACAGGCACACACCCAGAAAATCACAGCTGCACACACGACATGAAACATACACACACACACACACATACACAAAGAAACACACACACAAACACCCAGAAACACACACAAGCACACCCAGAAACACACACAAACACCCCCAGAAGTAAACACACACACCCGGCACCCACACTCACACCCAGAAACACACACACACACACACCCAGTTACACACACTCACAAATACCCAGAAACATTAATAGTCACACACACACACAAACACACAGAAGCACCCACACACACACACAGAATCATACACACACACCCAGAAACACAAACACAAATACGGAGAAACACACAGACACACACACTGAAACAAAAACACATGCACACACGCAGGAAAATACACACACACACCAAGAAACACACACACACACAGATACACACACACAAATACGGAGAAACACACAGACACACTTCCAGAAATACACACTTACACCCGGAAACACAAACACACACACGACCAGAAACACACACACACGCAGAAAAACAGAGACGCATACAGACCCTGAACCACAAACACACACACACAGAAAAAACTCACACCCAGAAACACACACGCACAACCAGAAACAGATATACACACTTAGAAACACACACACACGTAGAAACACACATACACACCAGAAGCACAAACACACACAAACCAAGAAAGACACACACACAAACGCAGAAACAGGCACACAGACAGCCAGAAACACACACACACACACACAGTAAAAGAAACACAAACACAAACGAGCACCCAAAACACACACATACAAACAAAGACACAGAAACACACACACAAACACACACACACACACAATCAGAAAAACAGAGACGCACACAGACCCTGAAACACAAACACACACACAGAAAAACCACACACCCAGAAACACACACACAAACAGATACACAAATACAAACCCAGAAACACATACTCACGCAAACCCAGAAACACACATACACACCCAGAAACACACATACACACCCAGAAACAAACACACACACACACACAGACACACACACACAGACACACACAAACCCAGAAACACACACACACACGCAGAAACATAAACATAGACACCCCGAAAAACATACACACAAGCAGAAACACACACAAACACACACACAGAGAAACAGACACACCAAGACACACCCAGAAAAACACACAACACAAACCCAGAAACACACATACACACACACACCCAGAAACACACACACAAAAACACACCCAGAAGCACACACACAAAAACACAGCCTGAAACACACACACACAAACACAAGCAGACCCAGAAAAAAAGACACACACACACCCTGAAACGCACACACACACACACACACACACACACACACTCACACAGGAACACATACTCACACATTCAGAAGCACACACACACAGAAACCCAGGCACACACCCGGAAAAACACAGATGCACACACAACTTGAAACAAACACACACACACACACACTCACACAGAAACACACACACACATACCCAGAAACACACACACAAACACACACACAGACACGCAGAAACACACACAAACACACCCAGACGTGCGCACACACACACACACACACATACACAGACACACACACACACAGAAACACACACACATACGCACACAGATAAACTCACACTCACACACCCAGAAACACACACACACACACAGAAACACAGGCACACACCTAGATAAATACAGATACACACACAACCTGAAAGAAACACACACACACATACACACAGAAACACTCACACAAACTCCCGGAAACACTCACAAACACACCCAGAAACACCCCCAGAAGCAGACACACACCCGGAAACACACACGCACACCCAGAAACACATGCACACACACCCAGTAACACACACTCACAAACACCCAGAAACATAAATAGTCACACACACACACACACATACACAGACAAACACACACAAGCACCAACAAACACACACACTGAATCATACACAGACACACAGAAACACACACACTCACAAACAAACACACACTCAAACACACACCCTGAAACACACACGCACAAACATAGGATCCCACACACAATCACACACAAACACCAAGTAAAATCATACACCCAGAAACACACACACACAACCAGAAACTCACATACACATCCAGGAACACAAACAAGCACACCCAGAAACACACACACACACACACACACGCAGAAACACAAACACAAACAAGCACCCAAAACACACACATACAAACACAGACCCAGAAACACACAAACACACGCACACACCCAGAAGAACAGAGACGCACACAGACCCTGAAACACAAACACACACACACAGGAAAAACACACAACCAGAAACACACACACACAACCAGAATCACACATACCAAACCAGGAACACATGAACACGAACACGCACACCCAGAAACACACACGCAATTATCGAGAAACACACACCCAGAAACACACACACACACACACACAGATACACAAACACACACACGCTCAGAAACACACACACACGCAGAAACATGCACACTGACAACCAGAAACACACACAAACACACACACCCAGAAGCACACACAAACACGCACACACACACAGAAATAAACACACAAGGACACACCCAGAAAAACATACAACACACACCCAGAATCACACACACACACACACACACAGAAACACAAACACACACACCCAGAAACACACACACAAAAACCAAGAAACAAACACACACACAGACACACACACACACAGAAACACAAACACAGATACGGAAAACACAAAGACACACACCCAGAAACACACACACACACACACACACACACACACACACACACACACGCAGAAAAAGACAAACAGACACCCAGAAACACACACAGACACCCATAAACACACACTCACAGACAGACACATATAAATACTGAGAAACGCACAGACACACACGCAGAAACACAAAGAAACACACAGAACAACAAACACAAACGAGCACCCAAAACAAACAGATACAAACACAGACTCAGAAGCACACACACAAACACGCACACACAGAAAAACAGAGACGCACACAGACACTGAAACACAAGCACACACACACAGAAAAAACACACACCCAGAAACAAACACACACAACCAGAAACACACACACACACACCCTGAAGCACACACACACACTGAAACACAGGCACACACCCAAATAAACACAAATGCACACACAACCTGAAACAAACGCACACACACACACACACACACAAACACACAGAAGCACCCACACACACACACACAAACACACAGAAGCACCCACACACACACACACTGAATCATACACAGACACACACCCAGAAACACACACGCACAAACACAGGATGCCACACACATTCACACACAAACAACCAGAAAAAATACACCCCGAAAAAACCACACACACAACCAGAAACACACATACACATCCAGAAACATAAACACGCACACCCAGAAACACACACACACGCAGAAACATACACACACACATACACACACAGAAACACAAACAAAAATACATAGAAACACACAGACACCCACCCAGGAACACACACAGAAAAACAAAGACACACAAGCCCAGAAACACACACACTCAAGCAGAAACTACAGACACACACCCAGAAAAACACAGAAGCACTCACAACCTGAAACAAACACACACACAGACATACCCACAGAAACACGCACACAAACACCCAGAAACACACACAAGCAAACCCGAAACATACATAACCACCCCCAAAAGCAGACACACACACCCAGAACCAACACCCAGAAACACACCCACACACACCCAGTAACACACACTCACAAACACCCAGAAACATAAATAGTCACACAGACACATACACATACAAACACACAAAAGCACCCACACACACACACACAGAATCATACACAGACACACAGAAACCCAACCACTCACAAACACCCACACACTCAAACACACACCCAGAAACACACACGCAGAAACTCAGGATCCCACACACTTTCACACACACACACCCAGAAAAAACATACACCCAGAAACACACATACACACCCAGAAGCACAAACACACTCACGCCCAGACAAACATGCACAACTGGAAACACACACACACACACACACCCAGAAACACACACACACCCAGAAACACACACACACACATGCAGAACACACACCCACCCAGAAACACACACATACACCCAAAAACACACACACACACTCAGACACACACCCAGAAACTCACGCTCATACCCACCCAGAAACAAACACTCATCCTCACAGAAACACACACACACACACACACACCCACAGAAACACTCACACTCTCATAAACACACTCACACCCAGAAAAAAACACATACACACCCAGAAAAACACATACACACACCCAGAACACAGACACACAGAAACACACGCACACATAAACCTAGAAACACACTTACACGCACAGCAACCCAGAAACACACACACACACACACACATACAGACACGCACACACAAACACACAAACACACACCCAGAATCGCACACACACACACACACACACACAGAAAGACACACACACAAACAAACCAAGAAACACAGACACACACACACAGACACTCACGCACACACAAGCACACACAAACACACACACTCACACACACACAGAAAGACACACACACACACCAAGAAACACAGACACACACACACACACACCCGGAATCACACACACACACACCAGCCCAGAAACATACACACACACACCCAGAAACACAGACACACACACACATACCCAGAAACACACACACACCCTGTAAAACACACATACACACACACACAGACACACACCCAGAAACACACACTCACACCCACCCAATAACACACACTCACACACGCAACCAGAAACAAACACTCATCCAAACAGAAACAAACACACACACACACAGAAACACACACTCACACACACTCATAAACACACTCACACCCACAAACAAACACATACACACGCAGAAAAACATATACACACTCCCAGAACACATACACCCAGAAACACACGCAGACATAAACCTAGAAACACACTCACACACACACCAACTCGGAAACACACACAAGCACAAACACACACACACAGAAACACACTAACACACACCCAGAAACATACACACGCACACACACACACACACAAACGCCCAGACACTCACACACACACACAAAGGCACACACAGCCATACACACACAGACAAACACACAAACACACACCCAGAAACTCACACACACACATACCCTGAAACACACACACATATACGGAGACACACACACACACACACACACACACTCACACACACAAACACACACAAACACACACATTCAGGAAGACACACAGACACCAGGAAACAAACACACACACACACCAAAACACACGCACACACACAAATAAACACAGACACAGACACACACGCCCACACACACAGAAACACTCACTCACACACACTCATAAACACACTCGCACCCACAAACAAACACATACACACCCAGAAAAAGACATACACACACCCAAAACACTTACACCCAGAAACACCCGCAGACATAAACCTAGAAACACACTCACACACACACCAACTCAGAAACACACACACACACACACACACAAAACAACACACAGAAACACACAAACACACACCCAGAAACATACACGCACACACACACCAAGAGACACTGACACACATACACACACACACACACACAGACAGACACACACGCACACACACACACGCCCCGACACACACACACACACACACACACATACAGGCACACACAGCCATACACACACAGACAAACACACAAACACACACCCAAAAACAAACGCACACACATACCCTGAAACACACACACACATATACGGAGAATCACACACACACACACACACACACACACATTCAGAAACTCAAACAAACACAAACACATTCAGGAAGACAGACACCAGGAAACGCACACACACACACACACACACACACACACACACACCAAAACAAACGCACACACAAAAATAAACACAGACACACACACACACACACACACACGCACACACACAGACATACACAAACATACACACAGGCACACTCAGCCGGACTTACACAGAAATACACACACAGTAACTGAGAAACTCACATAGACCAGGAAACATACACACACTCACCCAGCAACACACACACAAACCCAGAAACACAAACACACAAACCTAGAAACACACATAGAAACCCGTAAACACACACACACAAACATCCAGAAACATACACACACACGCTCACACCCTGAAACACACACACACAGACACACACAAACAACTAGAAAAACACACACACCCAGAAACACACACACACAAACGTAGAAACACAAATACAAACCCATAAACACACAAACAGCCAGTAACACACACACACACCCAGAAACACACGCACACACCCAGAAATACACACACACCCAGAAACACACAAACACCAGAAAAACACACAGAAACCCATCCAGACACAAACACACATCTGAACGCATACACACCCCAAGGCACACAAACCTACACAGACCCAGACACACACAGAAATACACACACAGAAATATGCACACTCCCAGAAACACACTAATTCAAACACAACCTAGAACACACACAAACACCCAGAAACACACACACACACACGCACACACACACACACAGAAATAATCACACACACACCCATAAACGCACAGACACACCCAGAAACACAGACACACACATACATACCCAGAAACACACACACACACAGAAACACACACCCACCCAGAAACACACACACACATACTCCCAGATACACACACACAGACACACCCAGGCACACACCCAGAAAAACACACTCACACCCATTCAGAAACACACACTCACACACCCACCCAGAAACATGCACTCACCCACACAGAAAAACACACACGCACCCACAGCGAAACACACACTCACACACCCTCAGAAACATACACACAGATGCAGAGAAACACAGACACACACCCAGAACGCACACACCCAGAAACAAACAAACACACTCCCAGAAACATGCACACACACACACACACACACACACCAAGAAACAAAGACACACACACACACCGAAACACACAAACACACACACACATATTCAGAAACACACACACACACACACACACACACATTCAGAAAGACACACAGACACCAGGAAACACACACACACTCCAAACCACACGCATACACACAAATAAACACAGACACACACACACACACACGCACACCCAGAGACACACTCACACACACACACAGGCACACACAGCCTGACATACACAGAAATACACACACAGTAACTGGGAAACTAACATAGACCCAGAAACACACAAACACTCAGCCAGCACCACACACACAAACCCGGAAACACAAACACACAAACCTAGAAACACACATAGAAACCCATAAACACACTGACACACACACACAACCAGAAACACACACACACGCTCAAACCCTGAAACACCCACACACACACACACACACACACACACAACTAGAAAAACACACACACCCAGAAACAAACACACACACAAACGTGTAAACACATATACAAACCCATAAACACACACACACACACACCCAGAAACACATACACACACCCAGAAACACACGCACATACCCAGATATACACACACACCCAGAAAAACACAATCACCAGAAAAACACACAGAAACCCATCCTGACACAAATACAAACCCAAACGCAAACACACCCCAAGGCACACAAACCTAGACAAACTCAGACAGAGACAGGAAATACACACACACGCACACCCAGAAAACACATACACACACCCAGAACACACACACCCAGAAACACAAACACACAAACCTAGAAACACCCAAAGAAACCCATAAACACACACACACACACACAACCAGAACACACACACACGCTCACACCCTGAAACACACACACACACACACAACTAGAAAAACACTCAAACCCAGAAACACACACACACAAACATAGAAACACATATACAAACCCAGAAACACACACACACACCCAGAAACACACACACACACACCCAGAAATACACACACATGCAGAAACACACTAACACCAGAAAAACAAACAGAAACCCATCATGATACACATACACACCC